>NC_139705.1:15916438-16071438 GCF_964188405.1 Protomyctophum parallelum | reverse complement strand
AAATAATATAACAAAATATGTGAAGCCAAAGAACAGCTTTGAAGGATTTTGAGAAATCTACAGCTACAGCTACATATAGCCCACAGCTGAAACAAAAATATAGCCCCCATAAATTAAACGAGGCTAGGACTGAGAGCTCTGATAAGCACCATCTGCTTCTATGTAAGAAACACATGTTTCTGTTTCTGATCAGTTTAGAGATAGGCCTACATATACAGTAGCCCAAATCATTTCAACCATTAAATAATAGACGATGTACATGTAATATTGTGAAAACTTGGTCTAATATCTTTTGATCGAAATCTAATGTGTGCAGATATGATTTTCCTATTGTGACAGGCTCAGCTGTGGGACAGACGGCAGCCAAGATTCTTACAACAACGTTATTTATTTCAACACTTGCCATGTCTTAGCTGTTAACTGTAACTGTTAAGTTAGCCAAAAGTATAAATCAGAAAACACAAGGCTCTGTAAAGTGTCTTAAGACATGGATGGCTTGGATGGCTGATTTTTGACTGCTTATAATCAGCCATCACCCACCATGACCCTGCACCCATCTTTTCAAAACTCCAGACATACCTTTAGCCAACTCCAAAATAATCTGCTTATGCCTGGCTGCGCTGGCAACAACAAAACCAAACAAAACTATCGTGAAGTTGAGTTGCATTATTCATTTCTTGCCATATTATTCTGTTTTTGTATGTGTGGGGGTAGAAAAGGATTGCGAGGAATATATGAAAAGTATAAAAACAAGAATGAGGAAAGCAGAGTCTTCATGTTGTGGGAGGAGATAAAGAGGTGTGAAGAAAAGACAAGACAGGTGGACAATCCATCTGGACCCGACGATTTGACGGGAAGCAGGAAGATGAAACAAGCTGATCAATAAACAACTCTATACATTGTATAAGAATTAAGAACTCAATTTCAACACAATCTCAAAATCTTGAAATGCTGCAAAGCCTGTTGTTTTCCATGGTGAAATGTTATCTGGATAGAGAGTGTATTTTACTCAAGAGTTAAATTATTGTTTAACATCTGTATTACTTAATTTACAAGAAGTCTACACAATTAGAGAATGTGAAATAGTTATTTTGATGAACGTTTGCCCGTTATCTCTCCTATAGTACCACATCCATACAGCATGGAATTGTGGACAAAATCTTATCCAACAATAACAAAATATATATGTTTTGGGTCTGGGATGCTAAATCACATCAAATGGTGGTCCGTTGCTCAAATGCTGAATAAATCTGCTAGGATATCTCTAAAATGCATGAGCAGTGTGAAATGTGTTTTTTCATGGGGCAAGGATGAAAGATTGTCCAAAAGGGGAGGGGGGGCAGTGAGCAAGGCCTATCACAAAATGACACATAACTTTTCATGCAACACCACGAAACTTTGAGTTAAAGGTTTGTCATGGGAAAAGAGCTAAGAAGATTATCTTTTCACACTTTTCACACAAAAAAGGGGGGTGGGGGAATGTTCCCCAAAGCTGACTTTCGGTGGGGATTTGGTATAGCTTTAATACGGCGGGAGAAATTAATTTTCAGCTTCACCCAGTTGATAGCTGCTCAGATGGATATGACGAGTGTTCGGAGGGGAGCAGTTGCACTGAAGTTAAGTGTCTTGCACAGGGACACTTTGACATATTTGAATTTGTCCCTGAGACGGAGAGAAATAAATATGTCCCTGGCCCTGCCTTGTTATTCACTCCCTTCCAATCTCTCCCGTGCGACTCATGACTAATACACCTACAATATTTCTCTCTATCTTTTATCAGATTTATTTGGCTCCCCACCATGCCAGAATTGGAAATGAAGCAGCAACATATTTTAACAAGTCAGTATACGTAGAATGCCATATATTGTGTTGTGATTATTGTTGAAAGCATTTTGAGCATTTATGAGCTCTTATAACTATGCTGTAAAGTAATTATAATTCACTTATAAAGCATAAGTGGATTATAAATGCTTTAAGCATACGTTTATAATGCATTAGACATGGGCTTCATAGGAAGTTTACCCTATAATCATAGGATAAACACACTTTTTGAGTGCCACTATATATAAATTAATGGTATAGTTAAATTCCTAAATGTAACGGTATCTTTGTTGTTTAACCTTTAAGTAGAAAGATCAGACCAGAGATTCTGTTTCACCAGAATGAAAACTCCAAGAAGGACCTTATTCCTCACAAATGTATGATAGGCTATATGTTTATTATTTTTTCTTTTTACATGAACCACTTGAACACTTGCATCCCTATTCTGGGGGGACCATTAGCCAAAAATAGCAGATCTACAAGCTCACAACATGTCTGTGACACATCTCAGACGCTCTGTTGGCAACTTTCGGTTTTCGGTTTGATGCAGGGAAAAAAAAGCAGACCGAGTACCGAGCCAAAGATCAAGTTTTCAATTGAGGGTTTAAGTCATTAAATGACTAAATACACACAATTAACATTTAATCCAATAACTGGGGGTTCCTGCTTCATCCCCCTTTTTGATTGATTGATTGAAATATTTATTAACAGTTTGTAGAATTTACAGTACATTTTAAGCACAAACTCAATACAAAGACTGTCAACTGTGAGTGGACAACCCAATTAAGCATTACACTTGTTTACAACAGGGTCCACATTGTTCAATTCATCAAAACATTTAAAGACATACAGACATTTAGAGACATACAAATAGACATTTCTATGTAGCTAAAGTACAGAACAGGAATTCATCATATAGGAAGCAAAAAAGGGAAAAGATACAATATACAGTGAGGGAAAATGGAGGGGGGGGGGGGTGGGGGGGATTCAGATTTTACAGAGGCCAGTTTCGAATTGCAGCCATCCGTAGGTGCCCTTTGAGAGCGGTTTTGAAGGAGTCAAGGGATTCACATGTCTTAATGACTGTTGGTAGGGCGTTCCACATTTTGGTGGCATAGGAGCGAAAAGAATTTAGTCCCTTGTTTGTGCCGAATCTGGGTTGTACATGGTTTGTTGCACTCCCTCTGGTGTTGTGGGTGTGGACTTCGTTTACATTAAGGAAGTATTTAGACAGGTACATGGGTATCTTGGTGGTGTATCGAATCTTGTGGACCAGACCCATTGCAAGATGCTGTACTCTGTCGTCGACCCTAAGCCATCCCAGCCTGTCAAAGTGGGCAGGGGTGAGGTGGGTTCGGGGGGTGAGGCCAAGTAGGAGCCTGACCAGTTTGTTTTGGGAGGTCTGGAGCCTTGTTTTAAGGACCTTTGAGGTGCTGTGGTACCAAGAGGTGGATGCATAGTCAAAGAAACCTTGTACGAGGGCTCCTGTTAAGGTCTTCAAGGTGTTTTTGCTGACCAGTGAGGAGATCCTGTAAGGGAATCTTGTTCTTTGATTGACTTTTTTGATTACGTTGGTGGCCATTTTATCACCGGAAAGATTGGCCTCCAGGATGGAACCTAGGTAGGTAATTTCATCTTTTCGTGTGATAATATTGTCACCCACTCTAACCAAGAAGCCATCTGCCTTGCTGAGTTTACTATTTGATCCGAAGAGGATGGATTCAGTTTTTCCCAGGTGTAAGGATAGTTTGTTATCAGCGAGCCAGGTGCAGATTCTACCAAGTTCAGAGCTGAGGGTCTTTTCAACCTGCAGTTTGTTCCTGTCCGAGACCAGCAGTGCTGAGTCATCTGCGAACAGGAACAAGTTGCAGTCACAAGCTGAAGTCATGTCGTTAACATAAATTAGGAACAGTAAAGGCCCTAGTATGCTTCCTTGTGGGACGCCACAGCTCACTGGGATGGGAGGGGACAGTGTTCCGTTCACCGTTCACCTCCACCATCTGTTCTCTCCCCTCTCATCTAATGGGTCTCTTGGCCTGGTCGTTGAATACCCCTAGCCTACTGTATCCGGGACATCGCTCTACATCCCATGTTCTTCTCCCTTCTGGCTCCCAAACTATATGGAATGAATTCCCAATTGCAATTAGAACCGCAGACCCACTCCCAATCTTCCGCTGTAATCTGAAGACTCACCTCAATTTAGCCCGTAGCACTTGACGTAGGTAGCACTTGCCGTAGCCTCGACGACCTTGCAGGCTTGCAGGCTTATGCAAAGGCAAAAAATGTCATTTAGATACCATGTTATTGTTATGTAGACAGATCAGTTTCATTGTACAGATTATTTTCTTTGGATATTCTACTGTTAGACTGGTTCTTAGTTTACTTATGATCCTAGATGAGTATTTCTATGCATTTTGATGTATTACCTTGTGTTGTCCTTGCTTACTGTAAATAGTTCTGGATTAAATGCCTAAATTGTAAATTGTACGGCACCCTAGCCTGCCATTTTCACGTGTGTTCATTAATGTTCTATTATTGTGTTGTTGTGTTATTGTTTGCCATGGGGATGCGTTGAGGGGACGCGTGTCTGTTTGCGATTGATTGTAAATAGAAGACATTCCTATAACGCATATATGTCAAACTCAAGGCCCGGGGGCCAAATCAGGCCAGTGAATGAATTTTCTTTGGCCCGCGGGATGATATTTAATTAGTATTAGAACTGGCCCTCTGGTATATTGCACGGACCACCATAATACTACAAGTCCTGCTTTGTGAGGATCATAGAACAGGAAACTGAGCTTATTAATAATAAATAATAATGCATTTTCAGTTTTAAATGCATTTACTTTTTTGCTATTTGCCTGGTACGTCTTCATGACCGCGGTGCCCGTGTGTTGAAACAGAGTCCGGCCCTCGACTTCTACAAATTTATTTATTTTGGCCCACCGTGTATTTGAGTTTGACATCCCTGCTATAACGTCAGCACAGCAGCCGTTCCAGATTGAACACATCACGGTTCATTACCTACTACAAAGTTACTAGGCTAACATTATGGGCAACAAACATGACATACAGCACATACTTATAGCATCCGTAACCCAGCATGACAAAATATACAGTAGCATCTATCTAAATATATCAGGAAATGCAGCTCAGATGCAGCCGTGAATAAGGATCATTTCATTATGATGCATGTTCTGTGGAGCCACGGAGTCGAATTAGGATGAACAGAGATAATCAGAGATGATTGAACACACAGCTCATTATCTACTACAAAGTTACTAGGCTAACAAATATGCAACAAACATGACATAGTCATAGAGTATACATAGGCCTACTTAATTATAGCATAATGTAACCTAGCATGACACAACAGCTAAATATTTCACTAAACGCAGCGCAGATGCAGCCAAGAATTATGATCATTATGATGTATGTTCTTGTTCATGTACTTAGTCAGGGAGTTGAATTAGGATGAACAGAGTTAATCAGACAAGGTGGTCTGTGCGGTATAACCCATCACATTACTGTAATGTATAGGCTAACTGTGCAGGGTACTCTTATCTTGTTAGTTGTTACACAAACAACGATGCATACAAAGCAAATACAGTATGGAGTTTACACTTTACACTAGGTATAAGGTAGCCTGGTAGCCTAATACTGTAAGACAACAGCTTCTCAGGGACCTAGTAGGCACGTGCACATGGCCGCTGCCCTTTTACCCGTCTGTGCCCTCTCCAGACCATACTGTAAATGCAGTATTTAGTGAAAGAATCAAAGAAATGCAAATGCACCCTTTTCCATGCCATACCCAAAGGCGGCATTCGGGAGAATTTTCCGAACTCGCAGCATTTTACTTTGGAAAACCCATGTTGTGCGCCACATCTCCAGTAGCTAAATAGTGCGGCGTCGTGTCACGAAAACAGCAGATCTACAAGCTCTCAACCCGTTGTGGGCTTGTAGACCCGCTATTTTAGCTTTCTATTTTTTTACCAAAAGTGCAGATACAAGGTTGTGTAAAGTCAATTTACAATTTACAATTTAGGCATTTAGCAGACGCTCTTAATCCAGAGCGACTTACATTTAAGCAAGAACAAAAGCATGGGAATACATCACATAAAAGCATTTATCATGAAACATGCGTAAGCTAGGAAGGTAACAGTGGAATATCTATATGATGAAACTATACCTACACTATACATAATAAACTATACATATTCACTACTATGCTATACATATGTACTATGGCGTGCTATGACTATATACAATACAATTATAGTGCTGTCTACATAACGTGCTATAACACGGGTTAAACGGGTAAAACGGGTGCCACCAATAATATGCTATTAATTATAGGCTGTGTTCCTTCGGACCAAACAGAGTCATGCTGCCACCATGCATATATCATGTTGACGATCTCTACAAAGTCAATGCTACTACACTAAATACAACTGAGCCTGTGAAGAAAGCAACACAAGCGTGCATACTCTCTATACTCAGTCAATATGGCTTAGGCTACTGCAGGCTGCCTGCATGGAAAAGGTCGGTTCACCATCGATCCGAATGGTCTAGAGTCTAGACGTGTCACATGGGGGTACATTAGTTCTCAAGCCAGGTAATGAGAACAGACCAAGCAGGTGTGTGTGTGTGTGTGTGTGTGTGTGTGTGTGTGTGTATGCGTGCGTGCGTGCATGCGTGCGTGCGTGCGTGCGTGCGTGCGTGCGTGCGTGCGCGCGTGCGTGCGTGTGTGTGTGTGTGTGTGTGCGTGTGTGTATTTGTACCGGTGTGCATGATTTTCTCTCCATCTTTCTACTTGCCCCCCTCTTTCCATCTCGATCCATCAACTATAAATGATATGGAGCTTGCACAAAAAACAACTAAAAAAAAAAACAACAATATCCAGTGTCTTATTGGTTAATCCTTTTGAAACCTTGGTTTGCCTCCCCCTCTAATTATTTTGTCATAATGGCCATGAGCCAGCTATGGATTTGTTTTACCACTAGGCCTACTGCTGCTTAATAATAATTAAATAATAACTAAATAATGAATGTTGGCTATCCCATTTGGAATTCCCAACCAGAAAAGATCGAGTACTATAAAAGTGAAACCTGCTGTGAAAATGAAAATATTACGTAAAATATAGCCTAGCCTATATATAATAGGCATGCAGCCTACATGAATAACATTTAAAATAGCAAAGAAGCACAGAATAATGTCTTAATTTGTATTTTATTTGCATTATAGCAGTGGTTTTCAACCAGTGGTTCGGGGACCATCAGTGGTCCTTGAAGGGGTTCCAGGTGGTCCCCGGCTAAAAGGTGGAGAGTTGTATAACCAAATGGACCCATAGATCTTTAACTCTTGAGAGCATAAAGCGTTTCATTTTACACTCTCGATAGTTAAATTATTGTTAAACATAGAACACACTAACTTAATTTACATGAAGTCTACACAATTTGAGAATGTAGAAAAACTAAAACTGCATTATAGGCTAATCTTTCTTAATAGGCGGCAGTGCGTCACTTGCGGTTTGTCCAATCAGAGAATAGCCTGTTGTTTGTGGCGGGCATTTTCGAACGGGCGTGCGGCTCGAGCGGTCAGTCGGTAATAGTTATGCGTCACAGCCTTGTCATTTTCGGCGTGCTCTGACCGCTGGAGTGGCGAATTGTTGTTTGATTTCAAAAGAAAGGGGACAAGAAAAAAGAATGGAAGAAGAAGAAGAAGAAGAAGAAGAAGAAGAAGAAGCGAATTTTATTCATAGCCATTTGTTTTTGTTTTTCAGTTAAACAAAAACAAACGATAGTGTTGAGCATGGAATGGATGTGTTTTCCGTGAGCGCGGAACACCGTTTTGTGGGCTACATCATGTGCTACTATAGCCTACTACTATACCGAGTTATGAATTAAGTAGCCTCGGAAACCCAGACGTTTTTAATTAAGTATTAGGCTACGTCGAGGCTATATCACTAATACTATAGGCTTCAGTTGCATGGTGAATAAACAGCTGATGAAGAATTGGACTCATTGAGAAGACGACAAAAGGTAAGAGAAACGGAACTTACTTTGACTTGTCATGCTGCTGCATGGTTTTGCTGATACCAGGCTGTTGGATTACCGGTAGTAGGCCTATACCTTTTTTTCAAGGCAGCGAAGATGGCCAACAACAAAGGTGAACACAGGTGTACCGTGTTACCAATAATGATAGCCTAGCTACTAATTAATAATAATTCCTTCCGAGCGGACCTGGCTGTAGTCCTGTTTACTGTGTTTAGCTCTGTGTGGTTCCCATTTCTCAACCTTTTATTTCAACTACCCCATCTCTGCATGTATATGTTGCACAAGTGTAGGCCTACTAAATGAAACCAAGGGTCCATTTGGTTCCATCATGTGTAGCCCGTGGGTCCATTTGGAACATGCATGCACCCTCATAGAACACTGATTAGTCTATCATCAAAGTGGTGTACTTTGTTAAAGTACAGTTTTTAGGTCGTTTTTACTTGATTCAGAATTTACAATTTCCATTGGGCTACTTTTACTTCTACCCCACTACATCCCAGAGGGAAATATCATACTACCTACTTTTACTGCACTACAATTAAATATGACCACATCAATCAAATTACTTTCTATATTTGGATTATTATTGCAAAACACACTAACTCAGCCCTAAATCAATTTCAAAACAGCAGATCTACAGGCTAACAATGCCTTGCAATGCAACACAATGTGAGCTTGTGAAATGTGACATTCTGCATAATGAGTACTTTTACTTTTGGTACTTTAAAGGTAGTGTAAGTGATTTTCTTTGGTTAAATTAAGGTTAAAAAGTACTCATTGCTAAAGAGTAACATAACAGTTTCAGGAGTCTCCCCAGCTTTTTATTAAACAGAAAATACATTTTCAGAAATTGAAATTGAAACTGGGATATACATGTTATCCAATCAGGATAGAGAATGCAGTCAGGAATCAGGAGGATACAGATGAAACAAGTGTAATTGTAACAAGTCATGACACAAAGAAATGAGGTGACAAAATTGGAACTGGAACAATATACAAATTAAGCTCATAAATAGATACTCTCTACTGATTGGCTGACATTTTGTCACCTACCACCTGAAAATATATTTTCTGTTTATTGAAGAGCTGGAGAGACAGGGAGACCCCTCTTACTGAACACTCAACACGCATCACAATATAATGATTTAACCAAAAAAGATCACTTGCCCCACCTTTTACTATATTTTGATGCCAATACTATTTTGATGCCAATACTTATGCCGTACTTTTACTCAAGCACATTTAATATGGGACTTCTAGGCCTACTTGTAACAGTGTATATACATTGCAGTATTGATAGGCTACTAGCTTTTACTTAAGTAAAACGAGTACTGAGAAGGCCTACTTTTTCCATCACTGGGGTTCATAGTCCACACTTTGAGAACCACAAATGCTGCTATGTAAAAGGTTTACCACCTGAGGAGGTCCGACTGACACATCTGAATGAGTGCATTATTTATTAGGCTGAGATACATCAGTGGTTCTCAAACTCTTTCATGTCAAGGACACCCAAAATTGACACGTATTAGCCCACGGACGCCCATTTGAACAGAAAACACATGCCAGGGACCCCCATACGAGAAGATTTGTACGGCTCTAGCAGTGATTTTCAACCATTTTATTTCAAGGACCCCCAGATTTACATGCATTTGTCTACGGACCCCCATTTAATGGCATTTCTATCTCTGAGACCCCAATTTATATTGTAAAACCAATGTTAATTTAACTCTGGGAATGTACACACACACACACACACACACACACACACACACACACACACACACACACACACACACACACAGACACTATGGTCTCAGTGGCACTTGCCCATCAGGCAAGTAAATAAAGGTCATGCCAAGTAAGTGATAGACTAATAAACAGTGCTTGCCTTTTATGATTTATTGAGCCTTGTGTTCTTTTTTTAATATGATAGATGGAGCCACTCATTCTGAGTCATTGGTCTGCAGACGTGGTGAAACAAACAGCTGATGCTGAATTGGACACGTTGAGAAGACGACAAAATGTAAGAGAAACAGAACTTTGACTTTTCTATGCTGGTTTATGCTGGTTTTGCCGTCCATGATAAAAAAAGGTACATTTTGAATTACCGTTCAATTTAACACTTTCTGGGGCTGTGCGATAAAGATTGTCATACCTCAATTTTATGCCAAGCTACCTACATAGGGATGCAACGAAAGGTAAATTGTTGGCTGAAACCGAATGCCGAATATAGGAAACAGTTGGCCGAAAACCGAATATCCGAATATGATGAATATTATATATCTTTTTTCCTACCATTGTTGTCATGGCCGTGCCTTAAAGCTACCTGAATTATGGCAAAATAAATGGTTATGGCAAAACTTAACTTAAATAATAATCACTATTATGGGTCCTAAAACATTTATTCAGCTCTTTCGAATGCATTAATTGCATACACTATTCTGTGATATATTTTCTGCCTATTCGGGCTGAAACCGAATAGGCCGAAAATGCGACAATAAATCGTCAAGATTTTTTTTAAATCGTTACAGCCCGCTGTAGCACACCCGCCACAGATAAGAGGTAATAGTCTATGCCGGTAAGCTCACAACGCTGATATCTCAATGCAAACTATCTTTGCTATTTTAAAATTATTATTTTTAAATCGGAAGCCTACTGTATGTGAAGTGTGAATCTTTCCACTAATCATGTTGTCGTGACAACATGGTTCAACGTGGAGGATGACTGTTATGACAGGGAGCCCATGGCAATATGGTGCCGTTCCAATTCCACACACACTCCCCTCGGTGTTCCCCCTGATGCCTATATATAGACACACACACACTCACCACAAACACTGTCTGAGCATTTTGGGAAGCCACATGAAAGTGGCAGCCGTATGTGTGTGTGCGTGTCTGTGTGTTTGTGCGTGTGTGTACATGCGTGCGTGCGTGCACGTGGATGTGTACAGTATGTGTATGATTCACAGTTGTGGTTGAGACAGTAGACTCTTCTCAAGCTCTCAGATTACGGCACTATTACTGAACTAAAGACAGACATCAGCCTCTGTGGGTTCTCCCCGGCTTAAGCAGCTCAGTCAGTGCAGCACTTCTAAACAACTTGTACCTCATGTTACACACAGCGACAATTTAAGTACAGTCGCAGCCAGGGTGCATGGTTTACTTATACTAAACAGATCATTTGCAAACTTGTAGACCAAACAGTGTGTGACACTTGGAGAAGAAAACAAGCTGCCCCTGGCATGGACAGCTAAAAGTACGGTTATAGTGTGGTTGAAACTTGAAAGAGTAAGTAAGGACGTTTGCTCAAGTACTATAGTTAGTTCACTAGTGTTGCACGATTCTTGCTCAAATGTGAATCTAGATTTTCTTGTGAGAATTGCTCACACAATTCAAATTTCTTTTCCATGAAAATATTTATTGTCTATAGTCTGATTGTGTGTTGTGTAGCCAAATTGATAGAAAATACATATTTATTCTATGTGTCAATTCTATGGTACATTTTAACAGTATTTCCATGTTTTGATACTTCTACTCCACTACATCTAGGAGGTAAATATTGTACATTTTTACTCCACCACAATTCTTAGACATCTTTATAGTAACTTTGCAGTTTTGGATTATTAAAACAAAACATAGGCAGTGATGTAAAGTCTAAGGATGCAGGATGCAGGCTATTTGCATCACTGCAGGCCTGCACTAACCAATTAAACTCTCTCTGACTATTTCATACTTTGTCTATTTGAAGATCTACAAGCAAAGCCTTGTGTGAGTTTGTAGATTGGCTAAAAAAGTTTGACAAAAAGATCTTCCAAACATTGTGTACTTTTACTTTGGTCAATGCCAGTACTTTTACGCAAGTCACATTTTAATACAGGCCTTTTATATTGTGGTATTGGTACTTTTACCTAAGTAAAACAACAACAACAACACCAAAACAATTAGTTTTCTACTTCCACCAGCAGCACTGACTGTTTCATAGTGGATGTAGCGCTGCACTGCACAGGGCGGGGGAGACAGGACTGTCATTCGGTAGTCACTCACGCAGATGAATTGCCAACTAACACATTTTTATCCAGGCCAACATTTTCCATTGCAGTCGAAACAAGGACCATTACTGTCCTCCAGTGGCCATTTGTGGAACTGAACAAGAAACTGTTCTATTATAGGAAACCCATTTTATTAACATTTTAAATGGCAGAACAAAATAAGATAGTTGTAAACTCGAGGTGGGGACAGGGAGAGAGAGAGATGGACAGACAGACGGACGGACGGACAGACAGACAGACAGACAGACGGACAGACAGACAGACAGACAGACAGACAGACAGACAGACAGACAGACAGACAGACAGACAGACAGACAGACAGACAGGCAGACAGACAGGCAGGCAGACAGACAGACAGACAGACAGACAGACAGACAGACAGACAGACAGACAGACAGACAGACAGACCGGCTATAGAAAAAAAGATCAAATGGAAATGGGGAGAGAAAGTGGACGGAAGAGAGATAGCTTTGAAGACAAACAGTACAGACAGAGAGACAGACAGACAGACAGACAGAGAGACAGACAGACAGACAGACGGCTTGCCTTTGTCCTCCCATTCAAAGGAGCAGACAAAGGAGCAGGACATCTGATCACCGGCCCCTGGACAGGAGAAAGCACCCAGTGCCTGCAGGGACCAAGGACGGGGCGGCGTGTGCGTGCATGCGTGCGTGTGTGCGTGCGTGCACGTGTCTGTGTGTGTGTGTGTGTGTGGCTTACAATTACGAACAGATTCAGTTGGTACTAGTTAAGAATAGGGATTTAGAGGTTAGATTTAAGGGTTACGCTTAATGAGTTGTGCCTGATTTACGCGTTGTTGTGAGCTTTTAGATCATCGATTTCAGTGGCTGATACATGGAGGCTCAACTAACTCAGGCTTCAATGTTAGGGTTTTTATTGTATTGGAGCTTTCGAGCGCCAGTTGTTCACATGTATGAGTCTGTACCGTGCATCTAAGTGACAATAAAGTGAATCTGAATCTGAAAAATGGCAAAAATAAACGATTACAATTTCAATACAGACTGTATATATAGTACAGAGTACAGAAACAGTATATAAATTTGCTGATCTTAAATGTAAATGTCCTCACAAGTATAGTAATACCAACGTGTGCATGCATGTGTGTGTGTGTGTGTGTGTGTGCGTGTGAGTGTGTGTGTATGTGTGCGTGCATGCGTTTGCGCACGCAGGCATGCATGTGTGTGTGCGTGCGTCTAATGTTTGCTGGGTTAGGGGTGAAGCAAGGAAACAGGTGCCCATTGTAGTGAAGGAGTAATGATGGAGGTAATGAGGGCTTGGGTTTCTCTACCTTTCCTTTCTGCCCGTCAGAAGTGCATGGTGGCTGGGCTCCAGGGAGCCAGGAGACTGGGTGAGAAACACAGAGCTAGAGGGTATCAATGAAGATAGCGGAGCTTGATCTAGATAGCACTGACTGAATAGTGGCCACCGCACTCCCAAGTACCACGGAGGGAGCCAGCCTTTTATAGCTTAATGGCTGCCAATTTTAGACTTTAGATTAATGCGTTATTACACCCAACTAGCTCCATTGGGTTTGTTAAACATAATGGCACATGGAAGCTGGGTGTGGGAGAAACTTATTTTTTCACATTGTGCGTTCTCTGCAGTATTGTCTTTGACCACTGAGCGGCAGCAAACTACACCATTGTTAGTGTGTGTCTTCTGTCAAGCCCCTTCACACTCATTACTTTTTTAGCTCCTTTAAGAACTTACAGTATGGTTCTTAAAAGGACACATACACAATACACATTACACACAAATGCACATGCACACACACACACACGCACGCACACACACACACACACACACACACACACACACACACACACACACACACACACACACACACACACACACACACACACAGTCTCACACACACACACACGCACGCACACGCACGCACGCAGTCCACGCACGCACATGCACACACGCACACACGCACACGCAGGCCCATGTGTGTCCTCTCCATTGACAGATAGGGAACATTATTAACATTAAAGCAAACACGACCACGTACAAGCGAACAAATGAAATGTTGTGACTGATGAATAGACACACGTCATGCACGCACAACACAATGTGTACATTCTTCATTGTGAGGGTGAGCCATAGCTTCCCGTTACCTTTGTATTTGGCAAACAAAGGCACATCATAATGCAAACAGTGTATTGTCTTATGTGACAGGGCTAATTGTGCTCGCAGAGGAAATGAGACATTAATTTCCAGGTGAGAGAGGGGATGTCGTTGATGGGTATTTTCTGTTTACACTTCTATGGAGTTATAGAGACCTGTCACTCTTTTCAGTGACAGGACACTATTATGTCGTGGTGTTGGATGGAAACCTCCATCCAACGGATCTGTCCCATTTTTCATAAATCCATTGGCGAATTTAGAACATTGCTGGCCCACAATATCCTACCTGACCTGGCTGAGACCTATATGCTCCGAGGAGCACTTTTTCTAGTTGAATCTCTTGTTGCCTTATCTATGCTCTGTCGTGCAACGGTGTCCAATGCTAAAAATGGCAGATTTTCTATTTTTTGAGGGGACATACGACATAGGCCAAAATAGGCGTACTACTAAATATATGATGTAACTATTCCCAACAAAAGATTACTGCAGTGTTAATAATTATATGGGAGCATTGAGAAGTTGAATGATGTTGGTGTGATCAGATAAATGAGAGCATCGTTTCAGAGAAACTATACCAAATATTCCAAAATGCATTTCCAAGGTGTTAAAGGTCTTGTGGAGAGGTTGCATCACCCTTCAACAACACAATGCTTCCTCCTGTTCCACCTCCTCCACCACACTAAAAACACAATGCTTTTAACCCCTGGCCCTGACTGATTGTTACCAGGTGGAGGTCTTCCTCATCGCCTGCATGTGTGTATGCACGTGCGTGCGTGTGTGTGCATGCGTGTGCGTGGAGATGACTCACATAGAATAACCCCGTAGAATACCACAAACTCTCCCTACATAATATGCACCAACTTTCTGACAAACCCAGATGTGTTCTGGGTGATTTATCCTATTTGGATCTAACGGAGAGTGTACACATCATGTAACCAAATGGACCCTTAACGAGTGTCCATGTGGTTTCATTCATATACTGTACTGTACAGTACAGACAGACAGGCCCTGGCGTACAGTGAAGTATTCACAGGTGTGCATAGCCATTAACATGTTTTTATAGCCCTGCCTCACACACACACACACACACACACACACACACACACACACGCACGCACGCACGCACATACAGTACATACAAATTCCTGATAGACATCCACACAAAATCACTGTCACATCGTTTATGTTCCCAATGGAGATCAATTAAACAAACTAAAGTTGGAGTGGTTTATACTTTATAATATCTCAATCAGAAATGTTTGACTCGCAGCCAGAAAGCAGTGCATGGTTGGGCTGGTGATGAAGTGCAAACATAGATTTGCCATAATCATTCCCATGTAAAAAAAAGAAAAGGAATGTTTCAAGGTGTTTATCTGTGCAATAGGGCCAGTGAAAGGAGTCTACGATCATGGTTTACATTCTGTCTGTCCCAACCGTGAAACACGAGCCTTCGGTGGTGCATGGCGATGTACTGTAGCTATGATAATGACCGTGGCGTTGTCAGGCTGCGGTGGAAAGTGGTGGAAAAAGTACTGCAATATTTTTACTTGAGAAATACGTATACAAATACTAGCTCCATTACAAGTAAATGACCGGAATTCAAAATTGACTTGAGTAAAAGTACAAAAGTTTTGGTATCAAAATGCTTGTTGTGGGCTTGTGATCTACAAGCTCACACACATTGTGAGCTTGTAGATCGGCTATTTTCAAATGGCCAAAATTTAGTGGTTAACCAATTTAGGATGGGAACCACTTTTGGTGTTTTAACCCCTTTTGGGGTATGTATACGTACTGTATGTACAGTATATATTTTTCAGAAAACTTAGGTCAGGATTTTGAAGGCGAATCTGCCTCAGCCCTACAGTATGTATGTTTTGTAATAATAATAAATCAAAATGTACAAAGTAACTATTAACTAAAGTTTTCAAAGTAGTATAGAAGTAAAGGTATTGAAAATTGGAATTACTCATGTGAAGTATATACCTCTAAACTGCCCTAAAAAGTACAGTACTTAAGTAAATGTACACGATTACTTTCCACCACTGATCACTGCAACAAGGCACGCTGGAGCCTTGAGAAGTGATTCAGCATGTACAGTATTCCTGTCTTTTCACGCTGGAGCCCCTCGAGCCTTGTTGTAAATGCGGAATTCTCACTCTTGACAAGCGGGGCTGAAATGCCATCAACTGTGGACAATCTACAGATGTGGTACTTTGCTGCCTGGCGTAGAAACTGCCCCCCACCCCCCCCGTTATAGACTATGAAGGGGCCCTGCATGGCAGAAACTGCATGGCTGAGATTTCTCGTCATCGCGGGCCTGCCCCGCATGCTTCGGATTGTTGGATGACGCCGACTAGCCTCGAGTCATCATCAGGTCTATTACAGGACGCTCACACAGAGAGAGATACAGTACACAGTGGAAGAGGCAGAGAAGAAGGACGTTATTCTCTGCGTCGACTGAGAGCTGTGACAGATCACACAGGCAGACACAAAGAGAGGATGATGGGGGAGATAAGAGAGAGAGAGGGACAGGCAGACAGTTAGGAGATTGATGATGAAGCCCTCGAGATTTGTACTTCGTCGTACAACCGACCGACGCCGTCACGGACCGGAAACAGTTGACCTCTAAGGTCACGACGCGTTGTGAATATGATGCGTTGGGAGCTTATAGATCGGCTATTTTGCGGCCTATGACGCTGTTGTACGACAGAGTATATAATCAGGCACGAATCAAAGACAGACGGAGGGAAAGAAAGAAAGAAAGAAGGGAAGAGGGGGTGGGGGTCAAGGAGATCGAGGCAGGAAGAAAAAAATTGTTTGAGCAAAGCTTTTACCACAAAATGTAAAAGTATGTTTTTTTTGGGGGTTTTTTCCATCTTTTTCTTAATAGCTTTTACCACAAATGTTTGAGGTAAAAAAGTTTTAACAAAAGTTTTATTTTTATTTTACCAAAAAGGTCCAAATAACCCCCAAAACATATTTACATCTATAAACTAAGATGGATGGATGGATAGATAGATAGATAGATAGATAGATAGATAGATAGATAGATAGATAGATAGATAGATAGATAGATAGATAGATAGATAGATAGATAGATAGATAGAAAGGTGCGTGGATGTACCAATGTGCACTGTATACAGGGTGGCAGAAAAGGATCTGTGAATGGCTGACAGGCCTACACACACACAAGCACATGCACACACTCACACAAAGACAGGCATGCATACATACTGTACATACATATGTTGAGACAAACATCCATCAGACTTGATTTCAAGAGTGGAGGCTGGTACAGTAAACACAGAGAGCTAATGTAACCCAGAGATTCATTCAGTGTGCGCGCGTGCGCACGTGTGTGCGCAGCATTCTGGCCAGAGAGTGAATGCAGCTTTAAGCCCAAATAGACCCCAACCTCAAGGCAGCAGCAGCAGCTCAGTGGAGGATATTGCTGTTCTGATTATACAGCTCAACATGATGGGAACGGAATGCAGCTTGTAAAACACATTTATGGCCACGTTACATCTTGAATTAGTTGTATTTATGTGTGTTTGGGGAGGAGGAGGTGGAGAACCCGACATGAAGGCTTTGCAGGTGATCTTCCCTGAAGATCTCCATGTTTACCCTGTCATCCTGGGGAAGCACTATAATCTTATGTATGTCATAAATGGGAACAGCATGCAGCCCAAAAAACACAGTACAGAGTGTATGAATGGACGCGGAGAGAGAGAGTAAGGAACGCAGTGAAAAAAGTGGGCTTGCAATAAAAATTACGCTCAACTATGATAATTTGAATAAAATTGCCCAGTGTGTAGGGTTTACGAGGGACCACCTCTCGACCTAGGGGTCGGGATCCACCAAGGGTGGCGCATGCAGCGAGCATAGCGCAGACAGCCTCTAATAGGTGGTAATTGTCATGTTCCCCCTGTATTTTTAATGATGTCAGGGTTATTACAAGAGAGCCGTCGCTCCATCCAGGCCTGGTGGTTTGAGGTTACATCGATGCGCCTCTGTGTTCAGATGAGTGTGACTAGTGCCAGTGACATGTGCTAAATAAAACATCATGCATGCATGCGCGCACGGACACACGCACGCACACACACACACGCACACGCACACGCACACGCACACACACACACACACACACACACACACAGCCACTTTGAAACATGCTAAATAAATCATTAGACCCCAGTAAACTAATCCTGTCCACATATGCTACGGCATGGGCTGCACACTGCATTGTGCTGCTCTATGACAGGCTTGAGTTTCACATCAGAGACCATAACACTGGTCCTTAGAGACTATTTGTTACGAGTGAGTACGGATGAGGACCCAAATGCAGGCGACAGTAGGCAGAGCAATAAACTTAGAAGGATTTATTAAAACAAACTGAGGTTCTTCCATAAACAGGGCAAAGAAGGCAGGACAAAAACACAGAAACCATACAGGAACTCACACCACAGGGAACTACGAACCAACAAGAACAATATGCAAACACAGGACTTAAAAACACACAGGATAACAGGGCACAGGTGGAACCAAAATACAATCAACATTAGGATAGGCTGGGGGACTAAAAGGACACAGGTGGAAACACTGACAAATTACAAGGCAGGATAGACAAGGTAACTAACAGTAAATAGGAAGACAGGACCACTAGGCACAATACTACAAAATAAGAAACACAAAACCAAAACCAAAGAACAGTCAGGAACACATGAGCAAATACATACAAAACATACTGAAATCAGTGAAATGACAGAAATACATATTAAAGTCCAATCTCAAATAAAGGACAGTCAAAGTTCACGGTCCGAGGAGCGGACCGTGACATAAACTTAACTTAGGCACATAGGCAACAATTAAACTGAGGCTAAAGCGTATCAGCGTAGATATAGAGGTTTCAATTTAACGGAGCTGATGATACTACTAGACATGATACTGAGAAGATACTAGACATGTTACTAGACATGATACTATACAAAGTTCACGGTCCGAGGAGCGGACCGTGACACTATTCAATGAATGGGCTACAACTTGGTGAAAAACAATCATCCATCCTCAACCGCTTATCCAGAGTCGGGTCGCGGGGGGCAACAGTTCCAGCAGAGATTTCCAGCCTTCCCTATATCCAGAGCAACATTAGGCCAGTGTGAAGATGTAATCTCCTCATATGGGCCTTGGTCTACCCCGGTGTCTCCTCCCAGTGCGACGTGCAGTGAAGACCTCCCTAGGGAGATGCTCTGAACTGGAGGCATCCGTACTAGATGCCCGAAGTCCCAAACCACGTAAGCTGGCTCCTTTCCAAGCGAAGAAGCAGCGGCTCTAAGACTCTTTCGTGTGACTGACCTTCTCACCCTCTAAGGGAGATGCAGCCACCCTTCTGAGAAAACTCATTTGGGCTGCTTGTATCCATGACCACCATATTCTTTTGGTTATTGGTTTTTTGGTCACCCACACTTAAAAATAACTGCATTGCAGAGTCAATTCCAAGACTTCAAGGCAGTCCTTCATACGGTATACGTTTTCAAAGCAGTGGTCACAGGTTTGTTACAGCATGGTTTTCTCCACCAGATTTCCACGTATCGGTAGGCGTCAATCTCCCAGCCCCATGCAGCTGAGTGGGACAACAGTGTTCAAAGTACACACCATAACACTGGTCATTGCTAAGCCAATTGCATAAATCACATTGAATTTTGGTCACCGCTGATGTTCCAGCACTGAACTTGATTGATGGAGCACGTCTGTGTATTTGGGGGGAAAAGAGACGCGACTAAATAATTCCTTTTGATATGCCAGGTGATGTGCTGAGCTTGCACAAGATCTTGGAGTGCAAAACGAAGCACGCCCTGTCCCATCTGGAGCAATTGAGCGCAGGACATGGGGAGTCGAGAAGAGCTCATATAGAAAGGCAGCTTTATGGAACGTAAACAGGAACCCATACTGACAAATTATGAGTGGAGGTTCTTTGAATAGCACATGCCCTCACGTTCCTCCTCCTTGTTCTGTTTGCTTAGTTACCTTAAATTGGGTAAACTGTTTTACGAGGCATCATTACTGCAGCGCCATAAAACCCACAAAGGAGACCAAATGAGACGATCTGTTTATCGCTGATCTTTATTTAACCCTCACTTATTACCCACCAGTTTCAATTTATGCTGATTTTAATGCATATAGGCTGTCACGCACTTTGCCCTATACTGTACCTACCTCATGGCTTTTTTTAGGGAGGGGGGTGTGTGATTGGGGAGGGTGGGGGGTGGATAGTGCTGAGCTAGTGTTAGCATTATAACATGCTACAATGCTAATGGCACAGAAGGAGCCTTGTAAAGTAGGCCTGCTTAGCCGCAGTCAGGCCACATAACGCTTGGCTTGTGATACGGTTTTTAGGCCCTCCTTCAGCACAGCTAAAGAAGTCAGAACTCCGTAAAAGCTGCAGCTGCTTTGTGGCAGCAGTGAATGAAGCTAATAGGCCTGAGTGCAGTGTAAATTACTAAATGCTATTGTAATTACAACTAATTGCAATGCTCTACTTGTAGAAGGGGAGGTGAGGGCATTTGGTGTAACGTTACCCATATGATCTTTCCATCGGGCGAATGCGTAATCACCCGTAATTATAATCTGTTCTTATAGCGAAACATGCAAAAGTGTTTGTGCGCGTGCGTGCGTGCGTGTGTGTTTATGTGTGCGTGTGGGTGACTGTGTGTGTGTTTCTGTGTGTGCGCATGCGTGCGTGTGGATCTACAATGAGTGTTCACATGTGTGAGTCCCTGGATAGATGAAGGAAAGGTCAGAATAGTGGAGAGAGAACAAAGATGGTTGTTGTTGCTGACTTGAGACACAGAGATTAACTGTAACGGTTTTGCAGCTTAACCTTATAACGACCTGCTTCCCGTCAATGTCATTAATTTACCTCAAAACTAACAGGGGAGAGACTAGACAATGGATTCTATAGTAGACTATAATAGCACTGCCCTACAAATCATCTTGTTTAGTGCATTCCTCACACTAAACAGTAGTAATTGTGCTAAATGACACAAAAATTGGTTATTTGGCATGTATGTCCAAATAAACTAAAAACTAAACTAATAGCACGTCAACAACCCCAAAGAGCCCATTCAAACAAAGTCAAATAGAAAATACAAATGTAGGTTATGTGACATTTATATGATATTTTCATCATTCAGTTAGGTATCCCTGCAGTCTCTTAAAATGATTTGTTTTTAGCGTAAAGATGGACGTTTTCTATATTTTGTCTTGCTTTACGGAGACTTTTGAACCAAACACGGGCTACTTTAACAGGACAAGGAATGACACTTTGCTGACTTTTACAGCTGTGCGCAGATTACAGACACGGCCCCAGACACAGGTGTGTGTTTGGCGTCTGACATGTGACATACTGGTGTAACCAGCCACACAGACACCTCTGGGTCAGACACCCTCCATGATTTACCTTCCTGCATAACACACACTCAAACATACACATGCAAACACGCACGCACACTCGCTGTGTTGCAGTCCAGAATTTTTATGGGTCTACAGTTGATTTAGGACTGTGAGGAATGATAATGCTCCGGATTCTCAAGATCCTGTTACACTCTGGACGCTCAACTATGAACACGCCACGTTAGCACGGCTGCAATGCTGTGAGCCTTACGGTGGCACAGTACCCCGCTCCATCACTATATCATCTTTCAAGGCTTCCAACATCATGTCAGGCACTCACTAATCTCTGTCTCAAGAACAGATTCTGAGCTGCGCTACCGAAGCTGTCTGCAGGGCCATTCAGAACGTCTATACCTGTACATTGTTGATAGTGGGAATGAAAACACAGGAGCACCACAGGAAGTGGAGGGCTGACATCCTGTTATACACATTCTATTGGGAGGTGCCCCCAGAGGCAAATTCAAAGGAAACAAGGGAACAAGAGGGCACTGTTTTTCCTTTTTTGCTGATGGGTTCCCAGATTGGGCACTCACAGACCTGATTGCTGGTGGTGACCAAACACTGTATAATAATGTACGAAGAAGCGCACACTATTCAGTGGCCAGTCTGGCCACTACATACTAGGATCGTATAGAATCCTCGCCATATTGGTAGGGGCAACTTGCCATAACTTCACTGCATGTGACTGAGCTGTATATACAAGTACCTGAGACAAAACCTTTTTCACTTCAATTTTGTATTTTAAATAGTTGATCTACAAGCTCTCAATGCGTCGCCTGGCGACAAGTTGACAGTATCCACTATTTTCACTATTTTAGAAGTGGGGCTTATGTACTGTAGTAACTTATTTTTTGCCACCCTCTATTTCTTCCTGAAATTACGCCTCTGTATTCGTCACACGACAACTAATATAGGGCTAAAAGTGGTTCTGGCTTGACAATCATTGCAGTAGTTCAGTAGTAGGAGACAAGGGGTATTACGTGCCGTGGAAAATGCCGTTAACTCTCTAACTGAAACAGACGTTTTGATGTGCTTGATATGTCTACAGAGACATATCAACCATCCGACAACTCATTCATGTGCAATTTACCAAACGTTTTATGAGCCTTGCAACGAGCCACAGAGGCGATGATACGATGCCAAATATTCCACATTTATTGGTGGCGATGCGAAAATCACATATCCTCTGATGGGTTCTACAGTAGAATGCTGTAGGATGCACCGTCCGTCCTCCACATGTGCGTGCACGTTCACAATCAAACTCTGTGCCTGAACAGCATGGATGGAACATTTGCTTGGCATGTCATGACAGATTGATTGATTTGTTTTAATGTCCGGATACCTTGTCCAGGACAGGCTTCAGACGCGCCCCTCCTCAGGAGACTTGGCTCAGATCTGAACCCAGTTGATTTGGCGTTAAGACTGAGGTTGCGACCGCATGCCCTTGCCGACGTTGACCCCAGGCAGCGTTCGAACCCACAACCTTCCACATGAAAGGCATATGCTCTAACCACTACACTAGGGCGGCCCTATCATGTCATGACAGATAGAGTGGTCATTTCAGTTCATTGTGCTATCTGAGCTGACAGTCAGTCCGTTAGTCAGTCCCATGGCGGTCCTCCTCCTATATATATTATACGTGCAAAACAGGCACATCCGCTGGTTTGGAAATTCCACCTGCTTGAAAGGGGGATTGGGCCCTGCGTGTGTGTGTGCGTGTGTGTGTGTGTGGGTGTGTGTGTGTGTGTGTGTTTGATCTATAAAAATTCCTGGCATTGCTACAGAGCACATTTAGCCCTGAGGGTCGACGTTTTACAGCATTTGCTGCTTGACCTTGTTTTTGAGTCAAGAATTTCACTTCAGAAAACACTTTAAACAACATAATTATTTATTTCTTGCTGCGCAATTGCTTTATGATTTATGTTCACAACTTCACACATACAAACAAACAGTATATACTGTAGGATATGTACATATGAGTGAGTGAGTGAGTGTGAGTGTGAGTGCGTGCGTGTGTGTGTGTGCATGTGTGCATGCGTGCGAGGGAAAGGAAGGGAGTAAACTTTTGAAGTTAAAATAAACCACTTCTGATGGTTTGCATACCACCGTACCTGAACCCGATGAACTCAGCGAGGGATATGATAAATGAGAGGAGCCACCCCCCCCCCCAAACCCCGGCCTAACACACCTGTGATACCTACGTACCTGTACCTGTCCATCTCTATACCTGTCTGTCTGTCTGTCTGTCTGTCTGTCTGTCTGTCTCCTGCTGCTGAAACAGGATCCCGGAGGCCTTGGGACGGGACGGGAGGGGAGGGGGTGTATGTATGAGATACTGCCCCTGCCGCTGATCTATTCAAAACCCAAACTCCCTTCTCCCCCACCCCTCTCCCCCAATACCCTCCCACCTCACCCGTATCACCCTGGGTGGGAGATCAGGTGTCCCCCTTTGAAATCTGGGATGGGATCAAACAGGCCACAGGCACTGAATCGGGCAGCTAGCTGCCACAGACTATATAGCATGCAGGACCCCTTAATGAGTAGTATAGTATGGGAAAACAGGACTGCCTTTTACGCAGAGCCTCGGTTTCGATGGGCGCTTGTTTTACAGCACCGGCTACTGCCTACCTCAAACCCTAACCACAAGCATGGAGAAGCGCATCCCTCACCAACCTTAATCCAGTCTTTTTAACAGAACCCTCACCAACCTTAATCCGGTCTTTTTAACAGACCCCTCACCAACCTTAATCCGGTCGCCTGTAAAACAAGCGCCCCCTCAGTGACCATTGACTACCAGGCTCTGCGTAAAAGGTCATCCCATGGGCAAACACCGGCGTTGCCATGTCTGATTAAGTAGCATTGGGCTTGTTGTTTTCTGTTAAAGGGATAGTTCACCCAAAAAGTTACTTATTTTCTATTGGTTACACACCCCACGAAGCCTTGAATTAATGGAGATTTTGTTTTGTTTTTGTCATATGCGTAAGTCAATAATTTGATGACGAGCTGAGACTCAATGGAGACTATTCGTGTTGTGAGCCTGTAAATCGGCTATTTAGGGGTTTCTTTTGGGATTGTTTTCACAGACCTGGTTGCTTATTTCTTCCGCAGAACCTGGCAACACTAGCAAACACTGTCTGTGAAAGAATAGGTGTGTGTGTGTGTGTGTGTGTGTGTGTGTGTGTGTGTGTGTGTGTGTGTGTGTGTGTGTGTGTGTGTGTGTGTGTGTGTGTGTGTGTGTGTGTGTGAGAGAGAGAGAGAGTAGAGATTGTAGAGTAGGGGCTGCTAGGGTCTTTTGTGTGCTTTGAATGTCAAGGGTGTATTTGGGAGTTAATAGACTGTGAGGGAAGCATGACAGTGTTTCTCTTTTCTCTCCAAGTGTAATTTAGACCACTGAATGAATGGTTTGAATGGTTTATTTCCATCTATTCAGTTAGACAATTTAGTAATTTAGACCACTACGTATTTTTTTCTCCGTATAAACGTTCTAATGCTTAAATGTACATGCTCCGTTGTGCGGCGGTGTCGCTTGCTGGAAACAGCAGACGTACAAGCCCACAAAGCATTGCAGATGCAACACATTGTGAGCTTGTTGGTCGACTGTTTCCATCATGCCAGAAGGACCGGAGGGACCGAGACGTTGCATTATTAAAAGAAAATACTCATGTACCCGAGCAGATACACAGTGTGCAGGTGTATTTTCATTCATTTCATTGATGTCCACTGGCCTACGCACCTGTGCATACGCCTGATTTTTAGGTGTGCAAAAGCTTTTTCCTACATTGGATGAAGTTTAAATTGGTCTTGAAGCGGTTTCATCCAATGTTGATTTTGACAATTCATATTCATAGTCTGTTTTTTTTGGTGGTGAGGTGACCACCGCTCCGGTGGTGAGGTGACCACCGGAGCTGAAATAACGTTGAGCGGTGGTGAGTAAAAACAGAGAGAAGGGCTGGGGCGGTGGTTTGCTCTTCACCGCGGCTCGTGACATTGTAGTTCGGTGGTCACCTCACCACCGAAAATCCAGACAGTGAATAACGCTTAAGTCATAATCCTTTGAATATAGTTTTAGTCATATTTTAGTCATTTGAAATGTTTTTGTTTCAGTCAAGTTAACTTTTAGTTGACTAACTAAATTGACAGTTGATTTTGTCGGCAATTGATGGTGTGTCTTTTTTTCTTTTTTTTTAAGATATTTTTTTGCGGCTTACGCCTTTTATTGATTTTTTAAGGGACAGATAGTAGGCTGACAGGAAACGGGAGAGAGATGGGGGGATGACATGCGGTAAAGGCCGTGTCGGGTTCGGGAGTCGAACCCGCGGCACACCGCGACTGGATCACCAGTCCGGTGCCCAGACCGTTACGCTACGGCCTGGGCCGATGGTGTGTCTTAATGCCTTATTTTACACTTGGTTGCATGCTGAAAATAGCCGATGTACAAGCTCACAACGCATGTAGATCTTCTACTTTCAGCACGCAACACCCAAGCACAACCAAACATAAAATGACTTGTCTTTTAGTTCTACTGGATCTCTTCAGTATTTTTCGTCATATTTTTAGTCGACGAAAGTACTGTAACACTGGAGCAGACGCACATCTGGAGCCTATTGGATAATCATGGATTTCACAGCTAAGAGCCATTCTAGGAATGCATTCAAAGAACAGACAGATGGGAGGGGGGGTTGAAGGAAATGTACATTTTGCAACTTGGATTGCAAAAAAGTTCAGAATTGCTTCAAGTTCAAAGAATGTTGGTGTTGTGTGCAGAAATCCTTTATCTTCCCATATGCTAATACGAGGGTTAGCATTAATATTACATTCCCGTCATTAGTGTGCAGCTTACTTCCTCAGCCTGCTTCCGCTTTTGCCTTTATTCTGATACCAAGTCCAGTGATTTATGAGGTTTTTATACTTTACTCGAGTATTTCCAAATTCAAATACCGTTATTTTCTACTCCACTACATCTCAGAGGCAAATATTGTCTGTTAGTTACTATACTTTAATTATTATTACAAATCATAGCCTACATTAAATACTAAAGGCCTATATATATTTTGGCCATTTAAGAATAGCTGATCTACAAGCTCACAATGCAGCGTATTTCTACACTGCAGTATTGATACTTTCACCTTTATTTTTAAGTAAAAAATAAAAATGTGAATACTTTCCCCCACCACTGACGTTACATAAAAACACGCTGCATGGTTGGTATTCACTGGGTGGTATGGCCGGTTGCCAAGTCACCATATACAGTATCCAAATGCACGTTGTTTCATAGACTCTGTACTATGTAGCTGCTTCCTTGGCCCCGGTAATTGTTTTCAGATTGGTGTTCTGGGGCCTTTCAAATATTTCTGCTGAACTAATGGTTCTGCTCGTCTACGTCTCATCTAATTAGGTTATTGTTTTGTGGTCAATTACAGTGGCATGTTATGTTCTGAATTAGCCCCGCGGAGAGATGAAGAGATACAGAGGGATAGTGTTTTGTTTTGTGTGCTTTGTGTGCAGGATGATTGTTTTATTACGGCGGAGTGCTACGTGGAAAATAATTTGGTTTTGCGCTTCAGCACAATGTCACCGTCTCTACTAGGCCGCTTAAACACTCAACACACGTTTTTATGCTTTCAGGGTTAAAAATTTAAATGGCAAAAAATATCCCATCTACAGTACAGTACATGCTCACAATGTGTCACGATCCGACGCATTGTGAGGTTGTAATTTACTAGAATCTTGAGCGTGCTGGTGTTTCGGTTTAACTTGTTTCGGTGTTGTCTGGTTCCCTGAGCTGGCTTTGCGCATGCACAAGCCGTCTTTCACAGATGTTGTTTCAGGAATGGGGCGGAGCTATCTTCTCATATTCTTTTAAATAAAGATCATTAAATATCCATCCGATTGTTTGTGGAATCTCACTTGTATGAAGCAGTGACAATATGCACTTATAAAACACAGTTAGAATGATAAAAAATATATATCAGTGTGGGAAGTGGGATTCGAACCGTCTTTGCAATGAACCAAAATAGCCTGGGGAGCTGTGCGCAACCCATCACACAATGATGCACTGACAACTGCTGTAGGAGACGATCTATTTGATCTTACGTGCGTCTGTCCAGGTGTGAACTTGAGAACAGTATAGTTACAACATGCCATGTTATCTTGTGACTCTGTTTTTTTTTAACAAATATAAGCACTCCGTTGAACTGATCAATGAATAGCTGTAGAAACAAGTCAATGATGTTGGTATAGTCACACCATGAAACACAAACTCTTCTGTGGAGACTGACAAATGCAGAATAGCGTATTAACTGAGTACACTGTGCAGAGCATAAAACAGCACCACCTGTTGTTGTCTAGCAGGCAGTGCAACATGTCAACTTGTGACAAGTTGTGTGGCATGCATAGTTGCAGCAACCATCATAATGTTTAGCCTTTGTAAATTATACTATTGACAGCCTATTCTGCATTTGTCAGACTTAACACAAGAGTTTGTGTTTCATGGTGTGACTATACCAACATCATTGACTTGTTTCTATAGCTATTCATTCATCAGTTCAACGGAGTGCTTATATTTGTTAAAAAAAACAGAGTCACGAGATAACATGGCATGTTAACATGACATGTTATCTTGTGACTCTGGTTTTTGATCGTGACTATACTGTTCCCAAGTTCACACCTGGACAGACGCACATAAGATCAAAAAGATCGTCTCCTTCAGCAGTTGTCAGCACATCATAGTGTGATGGGTTGCGCACAGCTCCCCATGTTATTTTGGTTCATTGCAAAGACGGTTGGAATTCCATTTCCCACACTGATATTTCCATTTATTTTTTATTTTCATTATTTTAACTGTGTTTTATAAGTGCATGCCATGTTATCTTGTGACAATACCCCATGTTAAAATGTGACAATACCCCATGTCAAAATGTGACAATACCATGTGACACTGTTAAAATGTGACAATACTAGGGCTGCAACTAACGATTATTTTCATAATCGATTTATCTGCCGATTATTTAAACGATTAATTGGATTATGACACTGCTATTCAAATAAAAGACAAACTAAATTAAAATTAATGAAAGCAACTCATGGTGTCTTTAGGCTTATTCTGACTGCATACATTTGATTAAAGAATAGCTACACATGTGTCAGTCTAGAAGGAACAGTACTCTTCTGAACTCAAATACATAGGTAATTTAAAATAAATATTGTTCTTGTTCTTGATATTATATTCGTTATGTGTCATATTTTGCTTTGCAGTTGCTACTGTGCAACTATCATCAGATTGTAAGGGAAGAGAGATGGCTCACTTCTCTTTTACTTTACTTACACTTAACACTGGAAAAACTATGGTTAAGTGCATTGAAATCACCTATGATAAATTGCAAAAAAAATAATGATTAGTTGCCGATTCGATTAATCTTTTACTAAATTAGTTGACAACTAATTGAATAATCGATTCGATTACGATGAATCGATATATGTATACCGGTATGTATATTCTCAGGCCAGCGCATCCTGGAAAGGGAAACCACTTGCCGAACTGAACTGCGGAAGTGTGCACCGGCTCAAATGTATATAGATATTTTCTCTATATTGTCCGAAAATGTTGTTGTAAATGTCAGTAAGTTTCCGCCTACAATGACATGCCCAGAGTAGGTATGCCAGGTCAAAAGTGCTTAATATAATGACATGTAGATGCACACACAGACCGACATACATCGATGAGCACGCACGCTCGCATGCACGCACGCACGCACGCACGCACGCACGCAAGCACGCACACACACACACACACACACACACACACACACACACACACACACACACACACGCACACAAGCAGGTAATAAGCAGGTAATCATACTTTAAGTATGACATCTTGGCTAGTTGCCAAACAAACATGGCATTCTAACACCACCCCCTCCCTCCTGCTTCCTCTTTTGTGCCTTAAATATATAAGGTGAGATGGTGAGAGAGAGAGAGAGAGAGAGAGAGAGAGAGACACACACAGAGAGAGACAGAAAGAGAGAGACACAGAGAGACACAGAGAGAGCCAGAGAGAGAGAGAGAGAGAGGTGGAGACAGGAGGAACAGTTGGAGGGGGTGCAGGCAGTATAGTTGTCATGTTTAGATTCTGAAATGTCTCTCACCCCGTGATGGTTGGTGTACTGTGTTCGCACAGTTTCCAGGGGCAACTGAAAAGTCTCTGTATCAACAAGTCAGCTTTAAGTCTAAGTCTGAGGTTTTCGACCAGGCACACACACGCGCACAAACTCACACAAACTCACACAGGTGCGCACGCACATGTACACACACACACACACACACACACACACACACACACACACACACACACACACACACACACACACACACACACACACACACACACACACACACACACACACACACACACAACCATAATGGCGGTTGTGTGACTGTTCAGTGTTCACTCACGCAAGTTCTCACGTTTCTCCAAATGCTTACATTCCGCCTTGCTGGTTTGTCCGGAGCTCTCCCCGTGTCAATCCCCTGAGTTTACACAGTCAAAGACAGCCAAGCCGGGGGAAGAGCCTGGATGACAGGGTGACATCCAAGGCTTTACAGCCCCTGATGGATATACAAATGAATCAGGCTGCATGTGTGTCTCCAGCAGTGCTGGAAAGTACATTTTTATCCAAGTACTCTATTAAGTAACATTTTGAGGTGTACTTTTACTCATTTCCAATTATTTTGCTTCTATTCCACTACATCTCGGATGCAAATATTGTACCTTTACTACACTATGTTTATTAGAAAACTTTAGTTACTATTTTAGTTACTTTGTAGATTTTGATTATTATTACAAAACATACATTTTGAGCTTGTATATTTTATTCGTGGGTACTTTTCCCTCCACTGGTCTCCAGACAGGCACTAGTAAAGCTTCTCGAGGCAGAGACCTTGGGACTCGGCTGGAGAAGTGAGACATTAAATCCTGATTTGTATGTAGTCGTATATGGCGGTGCTCTGCACCAGAAAGAGCCGATCTTCCTGTAGATCGGCTATTTTTGGTGCTGTCGTATGACAGAGTATAAATAAGGCTTAACCATTTCAACCAGGGGACTTCAACAGGGGTTCCGGGACACCTAGGGCAGGGGTTCTCAACCTGGGGGTCGCAACTTTTTGCAATTGAATGGCTCGAAGATATAGTAGTATAGTACATATACTACATGCATAAACTTATACAGTATTTATGTATGGTTCTATCATTACGTTTATTAAGGTTATTGTAGCGGTCAATTTGTAATGGGAGTGGGGAGGGGGGCGCGGCGCGAGTTGCGAGACCTGGCCAAAACATTTCCAGGGCTCCTGACCTTGTAGGGGCCGGGGGTCCTCAGACTCAGAGATACTGCAAGGGGGTGTTTTTTTTATTCTTACATGAACCACTGGGGTCCGCTCGTAATTCCGTCATGCCATTACTCCGACCACGTGGCTTAATGCGGTTAGGGTTAGTAATGCGGCAAGTTGGACCAACGAGACGTCGTTGGAACAATGACACACATTACTGAAACACTTGAACACTATAGCATCCATATTCTGGGGGAACCATTAGCCGAAAAAAATAGCATGTCTACAAACTCACAACACGTCTGTGCCGCTTGTAGATCGGCTATTTTCGGCAAAGAGGTTTGGTATCCAGGGAACAAAGACCAAGTACCGAGCCAAAGATCAGATTGTTAAATGACCGAATTTGACCGAAAACACACATTTAACATGAATTCAAAATGTGTGGAGGAGGTCCCTGCTTCATATTTCTCTCACCTAAGGGCTCCTTAGCCTAGAGAAAAGAACGTTGAAGACCCCTGATTTGAACCCTATATAGCTGCTGTGAAAGCTTACAATTTAAACGGAACGTCATGCTCAACATGGGGTATACAGTATATTATCTTTCATCAAAGCACATTGCGTGGCTACTTTTTTCTTTTTAAGTGTACATATCAACACGGCCAAGAGCGGAAGCCTGTGTTTCCTGCAGAAGGAATGTGGGTCAGGGTCAGAGGTCAACTGGGCACCCCGCCGTCTTTGATGCTTAACATTTATAACCCCAGCATGCAGTCACACATTACATCACATATTTAATCAATTTTGTGCGGGAACCACTTTTGGTGTGATGCTTTAGCTGTTGAAAAATAGCAGATCTACAAGCTCAACACCGAGTGCCGCGCTATGAACTTGTAGGTCTGCTATTTTTGAAAAATCGTGAAAATGTGGCACAAATCTTTGAATATATATTCTTTCAGACGTTTTTAACTCAAATCTTTGCTTCTGGGAGGGTCCCTGGAACAACATGTTTTCAGATGGGGGTCGGTGGCAAATTACATATTTTTTGAAGTCCTTGACATGAAATATTCATCATCATCATCATCATCATCATTTATTTAACTCACGACCATGATCACATGGTTTGGAGCACAGATTCATAAAAGTATACAATCGAAAGTATACAATACATTACAGATTACACGATATACATAGACATATCGTAAGGCTTTCCCTATTTATACAGTGGGAGAACATTTTTCAGAAAAGCACCCAATTTATAAATAACTTTTTGTTTTTCAGATTTTTGTAATGCAATTAGTTTAAACATAGAAGGGTAGGTAAAGAAATAGTGTATTTTGTAGGTATTTTTGCCTGAAATTCATAATGTCAGTATTCTTACATTCCAACAAAACATGATACTCATCTCCAAGTCTGGCTTCATTACATAGGTTACAAATCATCTGATTTCTTTCCAATCCTTTATATCTACCGATGACCTTTGGGATTCTTGTGTTGTTTAGCCTAAGGTTGCAAATAGCCTGTCTATACTTACGGTTTTCACATAGAAGATATTTTTCTAGTTTGAACTCTTGTTTGTATTCAACATAGATGTCACATGATGTCATACTATTGAGTTCACTTTGCCACTTTTGCAAATTGAGCACCACCTGACATAGGTACATACTGTAGGTATTTCAGAAAGCTTTCAGGATTTAGAAGACATTTTTTAAATGTCGACGTCAGGTCTAAATGGGTTAATCCAGGAAGTAACGCTAATGTCACAGCCTATGCTATCTCCTGCTACAACACGCCGCTGAGTCCATGCAGGTAATGAACCGCAGCTGTCCACACACGCGCGCCCGCACAAATACACGCACGCACGTACATCAGTGGTGGAATGTAACCAGGTACATTCACTCAAGTACTATACTTGATTGCATACTGTACTTGAAGTAAAGTTCAATACTTTACACAAAATTGTATTACCGGTCTTATGATCATTATTTGTATTAAATTGTACTTAACAGTATTTCCATTTTGCATACTTTTTTACTTCTACTACCAACCACATCATGAGGACGTCCCACATATATACGGTATAGGGTCCACCAAAATCTCCCGGAGGGGGCGTTAACATATGTGTCACGTGGTAGCGGCCGCCATGTTGGCAGGCATTTCTCGTTTGTTTACAGTCAGCGACCATCTGTGTGCGTTCTAATTTTTAAACACCAGAGGGAGTTCAACGAGCTCGTTCCTGGCGACAACACAGTGAGCCAACACCAGGATGGAAAGAAAAAGCGTCGGCCTCGACATACCTTGCTTACAAGGACAAGCTTAACTTTGAGGAAAAGGAGCGTTACCTTAACAAAATCAAGGATATTGACGGTCTCGACCCCTATGAACACACTGACTGAACAGAGGATTCGATCTTCTACCACCACTAATGCGACTACATTTAATGCTTGTCCTTGTAAGGTATGTCGAGGCCGACGTTTTTTCTTTCCATCCTGGTGTTGGCTCACTGTGTTGTCGCCAGGAACGAGCTCGTTGAACTCCCTCTGGTGTTTAAAAATTAGAACGCACACGGATGGTCGCTGACTGTAAACAAACGAGAAATGCCTGCCAACATGGCGGCCGCTACCACGTGACACATATGTTAACGCCCCCTCCGGGAGATTTTGGTGGACCCTATATGGACGTAAGTACCAACGAGCTGTCCAGATGTATCATGTATGGTGATTCGAGAACCGGGATGATTGGAGGCGATGATGGAGCGCTCGTCTGGACGATCTAGAGAGAGAGACTATCAAAGACTATGGTTCACAAACTTTTTAGCCAGAGACCCAAAAGAGAAATTGGGGACTAGAAGAAAAACGTGAAGACATAGAACAGACAGCCCGGACGGCTAGGGTAGCGGTCTAGGCACCTATAGGCTGCTGAAGATGGCTAGGGTAGCGGTCTGGGCACCTATAGGCTGCTGAAGATGGCTAGGGTAGAGGTCTGGGCACCTATAGGCTGCTGAAGATGGCTAGGGTAGAGGTCTGGGCACCTATAGGCTGCTGAAGATGGCTAGAGTAGAGGTCTGGGCACCTATAGGCTGCTGAAGATGGCTAGGGTAGAGTTCTGGGCACCTATAGGCTGCTGAAGATGGCTAGGGTAGAGGTCTGGGCACCTATAGGCTGCTGAAGATGGCTAGGGTAGAGGTCTGGGCACCTATAGGCTGCTGAAGATGGCTAGGGTAGAGGTCTGGGCACCTATAGGCTGCTGAAGATGGCTAGAGTAGAAGTCTGGGCACCTATAGGCTGCTGCAGACGGCTAGGGTAGAGGTCTGGGCACCTATAGGCTGTTGCAGATGGCTAGGGTAGAGGTCTGGGCACCTATAGGCTGCTGCAGATGGCTAGGGTAGAGGTCTGGGCACCTACTGTATAGGCTGTTGCAGATGGCTAGGGTAGAGGTCTGGGCACCTATAGGCTGTTGCAGATGCGTGGCGTGGGTTCGAATCCCGATCCTGAAGACCTTTGCTGCGTGTCACCCCCATCCCTATCTCTCTGTCCCCCCATTTCCTGGCAGTCCAGCGATCAATTCCATTCATCAATTTTTTAAGCCTATCCAGTGTCAACACCGACACACATTTCTTCTGATTTCTTTTTGTTTTTGTACTTTTCAGTACGAGTGAACGAGGCCGGGCTTTGGCGGAGACGAGAGCAGACATCCGAACAAAAGATGGCAGTCGTGGAGTTTATAGGAACAAAGCCAACAACATCCTGACAGCCTCAGAACGCCCCCGTCTGCTCCACGTGTCAATTTCCAGGTGAAAGTGGGAAGCTTGTCAAACACCAAGGCAAACAAAGACGGCCTCAAGTTAACCATGTTTTCTTTTGCTGCGGCAATGATACTGTAAGTGATCGCAGCACGGCAGAAAGTGCCAAGGCGGCCCAGAAAGCGTCTCCTGTTTGTGTGGAGCACAGAATGTTCCTGACAGCGGGCCTGACCTTCCTCAGTCATCCCTGTCTTCAGCCTGAAGTGATGCTGATTAGTTCTGTGGTTTAGGGCTCAATTGTGCATGTGTGTGATCTGTAAGTGTGAGTGCATGCACAGTTGCACGCAGTGTGGTCATATATGTGCACATATAATTAGCGTGTTTGCCTATTTGGTAACCAACAGTATTGTTCCTGGAAGACTTTATTATTTCTTTACTGTAGAACAACCCAAAGTTCTCCACGCTACTTCGCCCACTGCGTCATGGGGATTTGGGAACGGCGTGCTTTCATTTTGCTAAGTGATACATTTTTTGTTTTTTGTAAATGGGAAAAGGACACGACTCATTTAATTCTATCTTGGAAACTGTTAGGGTTACAGTTACACTTGGTAGAGAGGTTCACAGTTCAGTGGCCTAACAAAATAAATATTACATCAGTCGGACTTATGGTGGCGCTAACAGCCCACTTTAAGTTTTGATCTAACTCCTGAACTCAGGAGTTATAGAATCATGGCGCAAGTTCCCATATAGAGTAGGCCCTGCCCATTTGTGTCTGATGAGTGACAAGATTAATTATTCAATATTTATCCACTTTGATGGAAAGGTGAAATATTTAGCCATTTGTTGCAAAAAGCAATTTTTTTGGAGGGGGCCCAACCAAAATTAGGTACACTTGTGCCGGGGCAACCACACTCGCAATTTCCCCAAATTGCACCTTTCTAGTTGTATTCGTAATACGGATTGACAGTACCAGTGCGTGCGCTCGTGCGTGTGTTTGCGCAAGCCTGTGTGTGTGTGTGTGTGTGTGTGAGTGTGTGTTTGTGTGTGTGTGCGTGCACTTGTGTATGTGTTTGTGCAAGCCTGTGTGTGCACGAGAGTGTGTGTGTGTGTGTGTGTGCGTGCGTGCGTCTCTGTGTGTGTGTGTGTGTGTGTGCGTGCGTGCGTGCGTGCGCGCCATGCATATTACTTGCGCACATATAATTGTATTTGTTATACAGTTTGACAATGTTGCCAGTCAGTCTGTTCTCACATTCCCACTTCTCTGTCTGAAGTGCAAGTTGGTGGAGTCTCAGAGGAAGCTGGAAGCAGTTGGGCTGAAGCAGGCCATGGTCAGACCCTGCTGTGTTCCATCCAGCAGCAGTGCTGACGTGCACTAGTACCCTGTGAGACAAAGAGCCAGTGCCAGCTCTGATGTGGTGAACTCAAATCACTTGTCAGCTGGTTTTAATGGCGGCCTTGTCCCTGGGCCATCTCATTCTTTCCTTTTGTATGCTCTCTCTCTCTCTCTCTCTCTCTCTCTCTCTCTCTCTCGATGTACACCAGAGTTGGCACCACACCCATAGCAGACCCTGAACAGTTTTTTGGAGGGGCGCTAGGCCCTCCAATATTCAGCTTTAGTGCTGATTTTCGTCTTACACAAACATTACATTCCCATTGACAATGAATGGAGAATTTACGTCATATGTGGACAAGCAAATCGTTATTTTTGTCCTACACAGACAGTGTGTGTCCTACACACACTGTCAAATTCCTATTGACAGTGAATGGAGAATGTACGTCTCTCTCTCTCTCTCTCTCTCTCTCTCTCTCTCTCTCTCTGGACGTACATACAACAGAGTTGGCATCACCACCTACTGTATAGTGGACCCTGACTGGTTTGTTACTATAAAATGTGTCTTAACAAACGGAATGAGAAAAGAAATAAACGTGGCAAAGGCTGAGCCTGTTGGCGGTATGGCGTTGCATGTGGCCGACACTCTGCAGGCCTCCTCAGCATGGCAGCAGTAACACGTTAAGTCACCGGGGCGTAATGCAAACAGGGCATTCGTCATTTGGACAGTGTTTTGTCAGGTTAGATTGGGTTGAAGTCCATGCACTCTTTTTTTCCCCCTTCTTCTTTCCAAAGGAGTGCCGTTAATTTATTTAATTTAGATTTACTGGGTTGAAATCAGTATACTTTCCACTTTTTAGCCCCACGGGTGGTAGGGCTATATATACACACTTTGGTCCCAAACACGATCTGTCAAAAACTACAGGCTGAATTTCCACGAAATGTTCCGTGGACCTTAATGCCTCACGCTACAGAAACAGGAGATACAGTAGGCTCCTAGCTGTCCTATGGGCCTCATACAGGAGATACAGTAGGCTCCTAGCTGCCCTATGGGCCTCATAGCTCAGCAAGGCTTACATTTACTTACTACTTCATGCTCACCGGAGGATTACCCTTACTGCTTTTTGTGATCCCAATGACCCTTCCATGGCGCCCAAGGCCCGGATTGGCCATGGGAGGGGTGGGACAACCGCCGGTGGCCTGATGTCTGTCAAAAAATATAGATATTAAAATAAATTAATAATAATAATAATCCATGGCGCAGCAGCTGGCGATAGCTGGTATAGCGACAAAGACAAGCTAGTCAGTTTAAAACAAATAGGGATTGTTTAAATTGTGTGTGTGTGTGTGTGTGTGTGAGTGTGTGTGTGTGTGTGTGTGTGTGTGTGTGTGTGTGTGTGTGTGTGTGTGTGTGTGTGTGTGTGTGTGTGTGTGTGTGTGTGTGTGTGTGTGTGTGTGTGTGTGCGCGCATGTGTGTGTGTGTGTGTGTGTGTGTGTGTGTGTGTGTGTGTGTGTATGTTCCATGCACTGTACCTAGAGTGGAAGGGTGTAGGCCAAGATTTCCACTTGCACACGAGATATCTCAAGATGTTCGTCGACTAACTTTTTTCACTGACAAAAACGGAATATAAACTAAGCTATGATATCTAAACTTAGACTAAATATATTTACAATTTCGTCAACAAATACAAATTTGACTTAAATGTCAGGGAGGTATTGTGTGGAACAGATCCAGTAGAACTAAAATACAAGTCATTTTATGTTTGATGTTGCTCGGGTGTTTTGCTCTGACAATTGTAGATCTACAACGCATTGTGAGCTTAGATCAACACAATTGCACACAAGATATCTCAAAACGTTCATGCTGAACTATTCTTATTTCGATGACCCCATGACCTGGTCATGGGCACCACGTTCAGGTCAAGCGTTACATTTTTAGCTCCTCTAAAAGCCCCCTCCCCCCACACACACACACACACACACACACACACACACACAACTCACCACAAACAGGGGGTGGTGTTGGCCCCTTATCGGTGTCGTTTTGTCCTGCCCCTTATGTGACGCTTCTGTTAAGAGTTATTTAGAATCTAGATCACTGTTTCCCAAACACTGAGTCCCCATCTTTGGGTTGCGGACCAATTTTTCATGGATTGTGAGGTAAAGTAGGCCAAGGAAGGTTTCTGGTTGGGCGGGGCCACTTCCCTGCTGTATACCAAGCACGCTACCGCTGCTGCTGATGTCATGTATGTAAACACATGACTCACTCTCCCATTCATAAACACTGACAGTCTCCATCTTTCCCTCTGTCACACACACGCTTTCAACCCCAACCCCCCACATACACACAAACACATGCGTCTACAGTATACACAATATTACACATGTGTGAGACCCCCACTACACCCCAAACACACACACATGCATGCTGTACAGTGTTGGGGGTAACGCTGTTATAAATAATGACGTTACTGTAACGGAATACTTTTTTGGGGTAATGGAGTAACCTAACGAGTTAGTTTGAAATTTGAGTAATCTTTTACCTAGTTACCTTTTGCAATAACAATGGCGTTACTAGTTACATTTAAGACCTATATTTCCCTGTGTTTTCTGTTGCCACAAAGGAAAGAGAATCCATCTGAATGAGCTCTGTCAACGGAGAAGCAACACCGTCGCGCCACAGTGTTACACGAACATCAGTGACCCATATGCTTTGCAGTCATCACTGGTGTGACACACACAGCTTCTTGTTTACTGTTGTCACACGTGACGTGTGCGAAAAGATTGAGAGAAGACAAAGACTTTATCCTTTAGTATAGCTGTGGCAGTATCCACGCTATTTTTGGATTTGGGTGCGTAAAGATTACTTTTACTTTTACAAGTTACAAGGCAATCTTGTAACACACTAATCCTAACCTAACGAAGTTACTTTAGAAAGTAACGTTACCCAACACTGATGCTCTACATGTGCAATTCTCCCAACACACACACACACGTGCGCACACACGCACACGCATGCACACACACACACACACACACACACACACACACACACACACACACACACACACACACACACACACACACACTTATATGTGGTTTAGCTTATACGGTGATGTCATTCTACAACCATGTGATGCTGAATACTTGTCCAGATTGTGGGAGATGAAAGCGCAGGAAGTTGGTTTAAATCTTGCCAGCAGTGCAGCCAGCGAGGCTGGATTTTCACTGAATATGAAAAGTTGTCATATACACGGCCAGTCGGCCACAGCCGATAATAGCCAATAAATGCACTTGAATTCCGAGTCAGACGGTTCATCTCTCTCTCTCTCTCTCTCTCTCTCTCTCTCTCTCTCTCTCTCTCTCTCTCTATATATATATATATATATATATATATATATATATATATAATATACCTATACAGCCATGAAACCGTATAGTGGAGGAGCATGTATGCTGAACTTTAGCTGACATGATGGAGAATACAATTATAAAAACCACGTGGTCAGCTGACATTTTCAATTTGCAAAAGTGGTCTGACGAGACTGACATATAGGTTCAACATGGCAGTCCCCCCCAAAAAGTCAACAGCTTGGATTTCTCTCTGCGTTGGTCACAGGCGGTCGGTCACACCCCACACACCCCCAGCTGAGCTGTGCTGTGGACTCTGAAGCTGTGAGCTCTGGCTTCTGGCACATTATGTCAAGACAGTGAAGAGTTTTAATTGTGGCAGAGGACAGACGAAGGGCAGTGAAGTTATGGTTGTGTGTGTGTGTGTGTGTGTGTGTGTGTGTGTGTGTGTGTGTGTGTGTGTGTGTGTGTGTGTGTGTGTGTGTGTGTGTGTGTGTGTAGGAGGGTGTTCGTTCGGAGGGGTGGTCTTGTGTGGTCCTCCTGTGGTGTGGAGGGTGAGTTAGTCAGAGGTTTATGAATGGAGTGGAACAGACATCTTTATGGGTCTGTGGCCCCGGGCTCTCTCTCTCACCTAGACAACACTAAACACAGAGAGCACAGTTCAATGCACAGTTGACAGCTCCAGAACATGGTATGTGTATGTGCAAGTATGGGTAAATTGCGTGCATGTGCGTGCGTGCGTGCGTGTGTGCATGCGCGTGTGTATGAGAGAGATAGACAGACAGAGTGTGTGCGTGTATTTATATTGGCCCTTCCATTAGGAGTAGATTTTATCTCGTCTTTGCCTGGGGAGAAATAGTGCTCGAAAAGAGACCTCCACTGCCGTGAGGCCTGATTTATACTTTGTTGTACACTGGTGTCTTCCTAGCAGATCTACAAGCCCATGACGAGTTACGACCTGATTGTGTTGTGAGCTATGCAATTCAGACCTCCAAAAACAAACTGATAATGATTACTCCTCAGAGTAATCCCGTACGACGCACCTAATTCACCCTTTGTCAAGTCCCGCCCCTGGTTGTGCCCCTCTTCGCACCCATTGGTTGCCATTTTGTGGTTGGACAAAAATCCTTTCTCTGTCTCCATCCACTACCATTGAAATAACGTGTTTTTATTTGCTTCGTATTGATATTCTGTGCATTCAATTCTTATTTTAAACTGTCAGTAAAAAGGAACATTACAGGTGCAGTATGGTGACTCATGGGCATATCATGTTTTTATTTTATTTGATCAAATTCAACATAAACAAGGCGGAACCAGGGCGGAACAAGGCAGAAAGAGCCTGCTGTTAAGTCAGTCAGGGACCAATCAGAAGTCTGACAAATGGTGAAATCCAGCGCACTTTGCTAGTTTGCGATGGCTCGGGCTAGGAGACAAGCGGGTTAAGGAAATATCAATGGGATTGGTATTCAAGATAGTCAAAGAGACAGTGCCCTCAATTCCCACATATCTGACTAACTACTTCTCCAAAGTGAGTGACACCCACAGCCACAACACTAGAGGGAGCGACCATGATCTGGTACTACCCTCTGCCACAAAATGTAGAATTCCCCGACACCATAACTTGAAAAAGAGAGAGGCTAGCACTTATCAGACAAACACAGTCCATGTGTATTGGGTGCATGGTTCTGTCTGAAATAGCATCTTAGAAAAGATCACCAGTACTCTCTTGTTTATTTAGTCATGAGCCTTAGCAGCAGATCATACCGGATGGATCTTTTGGCCCACCCCACACACGGCCTGACACCATCCATAGGATGTGTAACGCTGATTTTTCATGTATTACTGCTATGTTGATTAATTTAATATATGATACTACAACAGAAACAACAATATGTTTTTTCAAGATAGTAAAATATGGAAAATAGGTTTAGGGATAAAGGGTAAGGCGTGCCCAATATAGGGTCACAAATATCTTACTGTACCAAATAAAGTATTCAATCAATATAAAAAACTTGTAGATCTGCTATTTTTGGCAAGGAACATGGACAACATAACTAAGTACACTAGCCAGCGTGAGGCAGAGCTTCCATTTAATTAAGTGATACGCGCAATATCCTGCATCACAGAACCACCATCCAGCAGGTCTGGTCTTTGTACGTCTGCGATAGGAATGTTTTCGATGGCGAGGAACACAGCGTGGAAAAACACAGCTGCAATTACTGCGTAGGATCAGCCTCGTCATAAATGGGGTGTGCTGGAAATGCTGGAAATGCTTAGTGCATCACTCAGTGTAACACGGTAAGCAACTATAACAAGCCTACGTTTCACCAGCATATAGGATATTGAACCCCCCCCCATACACACCCTGGATCCATAATGGAACGATTATACAAAAAAGAATGTCCCCGGTCGTGGCAATCCAGCTCGGTGCCAGTGGTGGAAAACAGTACTCAAATGTTTTGCTTAAGTAAAAGTATCAATACAATATAGAAATAGAGATATCAGGCCTCGAAATTGCCCTGAAATTGAATCTGTGCGACATAAAAATATATTTGGGAGCAACTGTGCGACTACCAATCATTTCTGTGATTGGTAGCTCGCTGAGTTACCAATCCCTTCGTGAGGAGAGGCTGAGACGAGACACTTCCACTGTCTGTTGCAGTATGTTGTATACTCTGTTACAAGTAAAACTCCAGAATTCACAATGTACTGAGTAAAAGTACAAAAGTAGTTGTATTAAAATGTAGCCTACTTAAAGTACCAAAAGTAAAAATACTCATTATGCAGAATGTCCCATTTAAAGTTTTCAAATGATGCGACGCATTGTGAGCTTGTATATAGGGGCTGAAGTGGTTATATTTTGTAATAATTATCAATATCTACAAAGTAACTATAGCAACTGAAGTTTTCAAATAAATGTAGTGGAATGAAAGTGCAATATTTAGATCCGAGACGTAGTAGGAGTAGACGTAAAATTGTACTCAAGAACAGTACTTGCAGTAAAGGTAGTCCACTTGGGTTACTTTCCAGCAGTGTGCGGTGCCAGCGTACATAGTGGGAGAAGCCACCACATCTTGTCCCAGTTAGAGGGACTTAGCGAGCAGCCAGGCTCATTCCAGTGACCTGTGTGCTGATTAGAGAAAGTGTCTGGCACTGAAGACAGGGTGTGTCTGCCAAACGCTAACCACCCAAGTGTAGGGTTTAAAGTCATGTGTACGTGTACGCACATACGTACAACTGTGCACGCACGCACGCACGCACGCACACACACACACACACACACACACACACACACACACACACACACACACACACACACACACACACACACACACACACACACACACACACACACACACACACGTCACACATACACACACACACACACACACACACACACACACACACACACACACACACACACACACACACACACACACAGACAGACAGACAGACAGACACACACTTTTGAATGGAAACACAAGTATACCATAAAATCTGACTCCTTGAAAATATCTTCATATCCCCACCCCCCCTCCCCCTCCCTCCCACAGGGTCACACATAATTTCCAGTCAATCCGGGTTGGATTGTTTTGGTGTTTAGTTCCATTCCACTGATCTTTTTTTGGAGTAACATCTATGGGATAGATTGGTCTGAGTAGCGGCATGTGTACAGGGGCAGACTGTTCTATCCAGTCTAGTGCTGCACAATTAATACAAACATTCAGAATACAAATATTCAGACACCTACAGTGTGCAATCTCATTTCTGAATTTGAGCATTTTTGAGAATTTGAGAATTGTTCAGCACAGACTTTAAGAGTTGAGTACTTTGCTGTTGTCCATTTAAAGCCATGCCAGAAGTTGGCTCCGGGTGTGTAGTAATGTTCAGCAACTACTGACTAAAGACAATAAATATTTCATGGAACATTTTTTAATTGTGTGAGAATCGTGATCTCAATTCTTGTGGAGGAAAATTGCGATTCAACATTTGTGCAGCACTAATCCAGGACAATAGAGACTTTATGTGAGCCGGAGCCATTCAGCTTCCGCTGGGGGCTGAAATAAAGACCACGATTAGGGTGATAATATTCACACCAGTTCTCACTGGTCTGACTCACATAAATTGGGGTTAATAGCAGGGGGAGGCCCTTTTCTTCCCCAACATCGTTCCCATTTCTCTTTTTCCTTGCTTCCCTTTGTTTGGCCATGGCGGACCTCCCCCGGTCACCTCGCCCTGAATACGGTTTAGAGCAGAGATCTAGAATCTAGAATCCTCAGGAGTTTCTGACTTGCCTCTCCCCCATTCAAAAAGCTTCAAGAAGCACGTCTAGCGCAGGCTCCGAGGAGAGCCAGGCACATGTTTGAAGAGTGGATCCGTCCAGAATTATTCCCACATTAAGGAGAGCTGCCAAGTTCTCTGAGAAAACAATTCTCAGAGAATACACTCTCATGTCTAAGACAAATTTCTTCCTCGGGAGACAAATAATAAAGAACCTTGAACCTTGAACCTTGATGTTATCCCACGGGTCAACAAGAGTCTATAACGGCATGGCCTTTCCTGTTCATTTGAAAAGGCTTAGAGATATTTAGCTAAATAAAAAACTGTCTTGATTCACCTTACATCTTCGCCTACATAACTCATTAACTGACAGACTGTTCCCTACCAGCGTTTTTACTAATCTTTCAAGACCAACAGAATATTTTGTACACCAGATATCTAAAAAGAAAATCACACCCGTGTGAACTGAGTGGTCAGCCTCGTCATAAATGCAACTCCCCTCTCCCCCCCCCCCCCTCCTCTCCTCTCTCTCTTTCTCATTAGCAGGCAACAGTACAGCACAAATTCTATCTCTCTCTCTCTGTTTCTGGCACAACAGCGCCCCTACTGGTACTCATAGTCATACTGGTGCTCATGGCCACATAGGTAGGTGGGTTAATGTCACATAGGTGAACACGGACATTGCTGTTCCTTGGAGTGGTTGCACCACTCAAAAAGAAGAAAATCTTTGCTTTCATCGTGGGAGGGGGAGTCTACTGTTCTTTAGTCATTGGCAGTTGAACATTGGGAGGAAGAGCATCTTCTATCGTAAACACTGAAAACACCAAATTACATCTATACGTAGAGGTCAATGGCGGTGAAGGAATGAAAAATGTCGTCATTGGCAGTCAATGAGAATGTCAATTGTAAACCTTTCTACAGTTATAGCCTGTAGAATTTTGTGTTCATCCTATTACTAAAGATAAGATAATAATGTTGCACCAAGCACATACACTGACTTTTAAAAGGCTGAATAGCTTGATAGACGTTGATATTACATTTATTGTTTCACCTTAAAGCCAGCATGGAAGTGACAAAGAGGAATCCACATCTGGGTTTTACCCAGATGTGGATTCCTCTTTGTCACTTCCATGATGGCTTTGATTTGAATGAGTTCCATACTGTGGCATTAAATCCTCCTGTAATGTTTTTTAACTTTTTATTCAACTTTCTCAATAACAGGTCAACTCCTGCTGATGCTATCAGCACGCCTGTCTTGTTTTCCATTGCTGTCAACCATGGTCCTAAAAATGCAGTTCTATGACTGAAGTTGCGGTCATTAAACTGCAGACTTTTGCACTGCAGGAACCGAGTATACTGTAGTAGGCTGCAGTGGTCTGCTAAATGCCTAAATTGTAAATTGTGGATGATCGTGACATCAATATCTCATGAACCTGAGATTACTGTATGTCTCCCCAAATTGTCTTGATGGGTATAATTCTTCCCAAGGATGCAAGTCAACCCTTAGTTTGCGTTCTTGCGTATTGCGAAAAGGCCAGAGATACAGACTAAATGGCTGGCCCAGTGTCTGTCTGAGATGATAATTGCCTGCTGGCCCATGAATGCACGTCTTGCACGTGCAACAAGAATGACTTTGGATTCTGCATGAGTGTTGGCTCAAGGAAACAATACCTCTAAAGCCTTTGAGGCCAAGTGGTAAGAGATTCTTGGAATATGAAAGAAAGAAGCATTGAATGTTACTTTCAACAGTGCTTTTGAAGTAAGGCTATAATACCGTGGGCCTAAAGGATCAGCATTTCATTCAAAGACTAATATTAGGCAATGCGGTTATACGTTCTGTACGCAGCAAATCCCACTGCTCCTCTCACATCCAAATACTTGGCTCTGTGTATTGATTATATAATGACATCCAAATGTTGGGAAGTGCAAATGGTTTCAGTAAAGATAACAAGTACGACTCCAGAACTCCTTTGACCTATTGATTTTTCCACTGCGTAGAGGGTCTGTTAGGATGACTGCATGTGATGTCTAATTAATTCATTTCACGTGATGTAATGTCTGTGTGTGTGCAGTGAGCAGTGACCCTGAGATGTTATGAGTAAGATAAGTGAGTAAATTGTAAAAATGTAGAAAGGAAATGGAATATGTTTGGACCGAAGATTATTTTAGGGGGGAGAGGGGGGGGGGTGCATTTTCTGCCTTTATTGATAGGCCTACAGTAGTCAGACAGGAAATGGGGAGAGAGAGAGGCATGACACGCTGCAAAAGTCGTCGGGATTGGGAGGATTTAGGCTCTGTCAATTGAAAATGAGTTTAATTACTATCATAAAAAATAAATAAAACTTGAATGAACTTTATAGTTGTACAACTGTACTCTGAGAAGGAACAAGTATTTTCTTTCCATCCATATATATATATATATATATATATATATTTATTATATATTTATTATCATACTGAACTTGTTCAGGATCACACCATTTGATGTCCATATGTTCCAAGCATAGACTGTAAAAAATATGGACAAAGCGTTCTCCGGGTCTAACATGAACGTAAAATGAAGCCTGAAATCGCTTCATTGTAAATCGCCATCTTTCTAGATCCGTTTGGTACCAGCTGGCCATTGGCTGGCTCCGTTTTGGACCAGCTGGCCATTGGCTGCCCAGACAACGAGGCGGGACTTCCCCCCCTTCTTCTCCGTTGGTTTTTATTTTGACTCGAGTGGGAGGGGAATCCCGATCATAGACTGTAACGGTAGCCACGCCCCTCAGAACATACGCGATGGGTTTTTTTCTTTATGGTCATTTTTTTTAATTAATGGGACCATAATTTTCCAAAAAGAATATTATGACATTAGAAATGAGACTTTAGGCCGCATAAATTCAATCAAAATGAATGTGCTTCCCAAATTCACATACCTCTTTCAATGTGTCCCTGTGTCCCAAAGTCGTTCTTTTCCTCTTTAGACTCAACAATTTCATCATATATTTGGCAGAATAAGAGGCCGCGTGTGAGCAGAATGTTACTTAAAAGGGTAAAGAGGGATGGAGGCATGGGGCTCCCTGATTTTCGTCACTACTATTGGGCTGCTAACATCCGGTGTCTTGCCTTTTGGAATCATTTCTACCTTAATCCCAATTGCCCAGAATGGACATCTCTGGAGCTTAAATCGTGTAGGAATCTATCACTTCCAGCTATTCTTAGTTCACCGCTTGGCCGCCCCCTGCCTGATTCAATAACTAACCCGGTGGTGCGTCATACGCTGAGAGTGTGGGCCCAGTTCAGGAAAACTTATAATTATAGAGACCTCTCCCTGATCAGTCCTGTGGCTTCCAACCACCTTTTTGTTCCATCAATGCAAGACGTGACCTTTCAGAGTTGGCATGGAAAGGGCATCAAATGGTTTAGAGACCTGTTTGTGGGAGAGGGGTTTGCATCCTTTGATCAAATTTCAACGAAATATAGTCTACCTAGACCACACTTCTACAGATTTCTGCAGGTCCGGCATTATGTGAGCTCTATATTACCTGGCTTCCCTAATAAGCCTAATCCTAACCCTATTGATGAATTTCTGTCTTTGGACCCAATGACTAAGGGCACCATTTCAATATTATATGATACCATTTCAAATTCGAGGCCAGCACCCTTAGATAAAATAAAGGCTGACTGGGAACACGATCTGGGGCTCACACTGTCTGAGGAAGTATGGGATTCTGTTTTCTCTTCTATACACAGGTCCTCTCTCTGTGCAAGACATTGCTTAGTGCAGTTTAAAATAGTCCATAGAGCTCATATGTCTAAGGCTAAACTGGCTAGTATTTATCCTGACGTAAGTCCTACCTGTGACAAGTGCAAGAGCGGAGATGCAACTCTGTTCCATCAGTATTGGATGTGTCCAAAATTACAACCATTTTGGGGGAATGTGTTCAAGACTCTGTCCAACATTTTACACCAAAATCTAGACCCAGATCCCTTAATGGCTCTCCTTGGCACTGCTGGAAGGGATGACCTTCCTCTAACACGCATAGAGTGTCGTATGGTCGACTTTGCCTTATTGCTCGCTAGGCGTGCCATTCTGTTCAAATGGAAGGATGCTGCCCCGCCCGTGCTCTGTCAGTGGCTTCGTGATATAATGTCCTGTCTTGAGTTGGAGATGTTAAGGTTTTCAATTGCCGGCTCTGAAAAAAAGTTTTACAAAACCTGGGCTCCGTTTATGACATTTTACCACAACACACAAACGGTATAGTGTGCCGTGCCTATGCCTCGGCCACGCCAACCACAACTGAAACAAATTCTGCTCTGCTAGTAAAATCTGCTTTATTATTATTTTTATTTACATTACATTAATTATGTATGCATGTATTTCGTATATAGATATATATATATGTATTTTCCAACTATCCTTGGGACTGTGGGTGGGGGGTGGGTGGGATAGGGGATGGAGCTTTATTTTTTTATTTTTTCATATTTGATATGTCTCTGTCTAATGCTTGCCCCTGGGTTTGTTTGTAAAAAAGAAAAAAACTTCAATAAAAAGATTTTGAAAAGAAAGAAATTAGACTTTAAACTAGTGACTGGAAGAAGAAAGTATTCATGACCATGTTTATTAAGGTAATACAGTCTAGGTGAAGTTGGGCCAAAATACATGGGCCTCTATGGAGCTATGGGGCTTTTTGGGTCCAGCCCAGCGCCACAACAGGCCATTATATGAACTACCGATTTCAAATGAGGCTTCACGAAATATCTGGCTGACTGCCCCCCTGGTTCCAAGATGTTTTTCAACGGTCGGTGTAGTCTCGCTACAGTATCTCTGCTCTCTATTGTATCATGCCAGCTCTGATTTTCCATGCAGGCTGAGTGTGAAGAATTGCTTCTGTGAACATCCTTGAACTCGTGATCACCTGTTTTCCATGACGCTTTACAGTACACCACGGCACCAAACAAAAGACATCTGCCCCAAGTCCACCGTACACAAATATACAGTACACACACATTTACATCTGCCCCAATTCAACTGTACAGACTACAGTACACACACATTTTCACTCAAAGGACCACTGCGTGGGGGAAATGAGCTCTCCAGCTTTGTGATTTATCCGCTTGACAGATATGTACAAATACATGTTTATGTATACATTTTTGTCAATAAAGTGTCAATCAATCAGTTAATCAATCAATCCATACCACCACACAATAACACGCACTTCCCGGACCGAAGACGTGCAACTCATACTGTATGCAGAGTTGGCAGTGGCCGGTATCAATCCCACAACCTTGGGGTTCAAAGGTGATGCTACAGTAATAACACATAGCTTGTAGATCAGTGAAGAGATTTATAAAGGAAAAATAAAAAAGACAGGGTCAAGGATAGACTTCTGGGAGACGCCAGTCAACAAAGAATAGTGTGTAGGGTTTAAGTGGTTTTAAAGACTCTTAATCCCCCTATGATATTTCACTGACAATAATTTACCTTATCTTCTTAGTCTGCTTTTCTTCACCTCCACTCTTCCCCTCTGCTTTACGCCACGGAGCTTGGTACGACATTAGCAGATGCTGTTTAGTTTCTAGTAGCAGATACGAAGCCTTGTGGGGGCAGCAGATGTATCCCATGTTCTGGGGTTTTGTTCGTTGGTTCTAGCTGAGCCTTCTGTCTGTAAGCTATCAACTGTAACCCGCCACACACAAAGGAAACAGGGTGTTAACTCGCCCTGTCTGGCTTGATAAAAACACTTCTTGTGCGGCCTAGACTGTGACAGCTTTTGAAATTGACAGTTCAGAATTGGTGAGTTTAAAAACAAAATGATTATTGTGATTAAAGTGTAAATTCTGTATACATTATACAAACCTATACAATGTACATCCATTGATGCCCTTCATAACTTCTATATATTTTTTCTGTTCCTTATTTATATTTTTTGAGAACTTACTGGATAATTTTTTTTAAAGGCTACAATCCTTAAAGCTGCTATAAGCAATAATATCTCAAAAATGTAATGACCTTTTTTTTTTCATTCTTCTTTTTGGGTATTCAGACAGCCAGCAATGGGTAAAACGCTCCCAATAATTTTTTTGTCTCTGTGACACAATCTGCAAAGATTTTCCTAGAAGCTTTGTCATTGGTCGATTTGCCTGTCTACTGATTGGTTAGTCATTTCAACTGTTTTTTTTTTTTTACCAATGACAAAGCTTCTAGGAACATCTTTGAATGCAGATTGTGGCCCCTAGATGTGTCATAGACTACATTTTTTTGGGAGCGTTGCTGGCTGTCTGAATACCAAAAATATGAATCATTAAACATATGAACATATTGACATATTATTGCTTATAGCAGCTTTAAGTTTTATATCCGTTGTCTCCCACTCCCAGTGACAGCCTGAGAGGTACTCGCAATAATGTCTGAATACAACAAAGATATACTCTAGTGTTGATTTTGACAGCAAATTTCATTTCGTTTTATTCACATTTTAGTCGTCAGAAAGGTTTTAGTTTTAGTCTCGTTTCAGTCGACTAAATATAGGATTTTAGTTGACAAAATCTACAGTTGATTTAGTCAACTAAAATGTATTTTGAGAGTGCAACACCTGAGCGCAACCAAACATAAAATTACTTACTGTATTGTTTAGTTCTACTGGATCTCTTCCCCCCTACCCACTAGTGGTCCCTCCCAAAGCAGAAGCAATAAAATAGTGCTTTACAGGAAAGATGTCCATGGAATTCTTCCTATCCTCAGAAGCTACTGTTTATAGTCTGTATTCACTATACACACTAGCTCTCTTCCAGTAAACTATCTGTTTTCGTTAGGTCTAAACAAATTACCAAGACTGTTTTAGTGTTACATGGAAAGGGTCATTCACTGTGTGTTATCACCAAGATGGTTTTAGTGTTACATGGAAGGGGTCATTCACTGTGTGTATTACCTTAAAGGACAGCTCCAGACTAAATAACATATACTGTAGGCTCATTTTCCTACTTATATTGATCCCAATTAAGGACTTGCCATCGGGTCTATTTTGCAGAAATGCCCCTGTCGTCCAGTTTCCCCAGCAGATCACAGCAGCCCTCATAAGCATATCACTTTTATGCTATTTAAAAAAAAAACATTATTATTATTTCTTTTTTATGAATGTTATTAGTTGTCATTACAAACACATCCATGCCTTGGGTTTTCCCACACGAGCGGCCACAGTCTCGTCAATCACATTTTGGGGTGAGCGTTGGGCAAAACTGCCAATTAAAGTGACTGTATACTGGCCAATCACAGTGCGTCTTTTCCGAGACTTGGCAAAACACATACTGTAACTAGCATAACATATTTTTAGAAGACTCACCCTTTTAGTTGTAACAGAGTATCTTTATAATTGTGGTATTATTCACCACTTTAATCTGAGTTCCGCCACTGTGTGTGTGTGTGTGTGTGTGTGTGTGTGTGTGTGCGTGCGTGCGTGCGTGCGTGCGTGCGTGCGTGCGTGCGTGTACACGTACCCATGCATACGTGTGCGTGATGCGCGTGCGTGTACACGTACCCATGCATACGTGTGCGTGATGCGCGTGCGTGTACACGTACCCATGCATACGTGTGCGTGATGCAGGCTTGTGCTGCTCACTCAGTGGAGGATGTTAGTTCCTGTTGACAATCGATCTCAGTCCCATGCTGGCTCCATTAAAGAGTCCTTCCTTTCCTTCTGTGTGTGATGTGAGTCAGGCCAGTCTTCCTCATCTAATCCTCCATGTCGCCTGAGCATGACATGGATCTCTCTCTGGTCTAAACACACCCAAGGACATCTCAGGACAACGGCACGTCGGCACCGTCCTAAGAGCTCAATAAACCCCATAAGTCAAACACAACTGTACACGAACAGTGTTTATTTTTATCCCACGATTTTTCACCCAGTGTCAATTATCTAATGTAATCCTGGGCGCTACACTTCCTCTGCCAACCTGGGGGGGCTGCCTCCTTCTATGCATGAGGAGTCCAAGCTGCTTCTTTTCACCTGACAGGGGAGGGTTTCCCCAGCCATATGACTATGACTACTATGACAACTCGTCGACTACCATTTTTCACTGACGAAAACTAAATAAAAACTAAACTAAACTAAGCTATATTGACAATTTCGTCAACTAATGAACTAGACTAAAATGTTTGGTTGTGCTCCGGTGTTGCGCTCTGAAAATAGCAGATCTAAAAGATCTACAAGCTCTTGTGAGCTTGACACCATCAAGGCCCACAAAAATATATTTTTGTCGACAAAATAAACTGTAGATTTAGTCGACTAAAATCAAATTGACTACAACTAGACTACCGGTATGTCAAAAACTGACTACGACAAAAAAAAAAGCTGTCAAAATGAACCTTGATTTATACTTAGTTAGTGCATCGTAGGCTCACAATGTCACTCTGCATCATAGGCTCACAATGTCACTCTGCATCATAGGCTCACAATGTCACTCTGCATCGTAGGCTCACAATGTCACTCTGCATCATAGGCTCACAATGTCACTCTGCATCGTAGGCTCACAATGTCACTCTGCATCGTAGGCTCACAATGTCACTCTGCATCATAGGCTCACAATGTCACTCTGCATCATAGGCTCACAACGTCACTCTGCATCATATGCTCACAACGTCACTCTGCATCATATGCTCACAATGTCACTCTGCATCATATGCTCACAATGTCACTCTGCATCATAGGCTCACAATGTCACTCTGCATCATATGCTCACAATGTCACTCTGCATCATATGCTCACAATGTCACTCTGCATCATAGGCTCACAACGTCACTCTGCATCATAGGCTCACAATGTCACTCTGCATCATAGGCTCACAATGTTACTCTGCATCATAGGCTCACAATGTCACTCTGCATCATAGGCTCACAATGTCGCTCTGCATCGTAGGCTCACAATGTCACTCTGCATCGTAGGCTCACAATGTCACTCTGCATCATAGGCTCACAATGTCGCTCTGCATCATAGGCTCACAATGTCACTCTGCATCGTAGGCTCACAATGTCACTCTGCATCATAGGCTCACAACGTCGCTCTGCATCGTAGGCTCACAATGTCACTCTGCATCATAGGCTCACAATGTCACTCTGCATCATAGGCTCACAATGTCACTCTGCATCGTAGGCTCACAACGTCGCTCTGCAATGAGTTTGTAGATCAGCTAATTTTGTGTGCGCCACACCTTCCAACAGGTATAAATCAGGCATTACTGTGACTGACAGGAACCTTTCTTGAGGGACTTCTGACCCGCCACCTGATATACTGTACAAGTAGTATAGGGAATGGATGTCCGATATTATCGGCAGATAAATGCATAAATAATTCCGATAACGAAAAATATCTGCATAGTTTTTTTTTTTTAAAGGTGAAAGGCGATCATAAAGGTCTATGTTTTCCCTGGTTAATTGGGTGGAGTTATGTGGGGGGGACATGATGTCACAGAATGTGGTGGTGGGGGTGATGGTGTTTGGGTGGTGTTATGTGGGGGGGGGGGGGGTGATGGTGTTTGGGTGGTGTTATGTGGGGGTGGACATGCCACCAGGTGGTGGGGGTGTTGAAACTGTTCCTCAAGGGTGTGATCTTCAACTTGTCGATCACTTTCACTGTTATGCATTCCTAACCAGACCCAGTATGTCCCCCGAGGCTCGCGGGTTGGTACACATGGGCTTCACTTCACTCTGTACCTGGTTGGGAAAATAGCTGGGGATTAGTCGGAGACATTCAGGGATCATGGAGTTACTTACAGTAACCACATAGATTAAGGTATATAGATAAGTTGGGTGAAAACAAGCCTTTTCATTTTGTAATGTTTCATACCAAGTTGACGGCCATATATGGAGTGTGTCACGAGGCGTGACGGACTGACAACCTTCAGGAGTGTGTCACGAGGCGTCCTGATCTTCATATGGAGACAGCCGTATATGGAGTTTGTCACGAGGCGTGATGGACTGACAACCATATATGGAGGCTTGAGTGACGGAGTGATGGAGTGACGAACAGGTTTTGCAGGTTTTCATAGTAATCTGGGACATACAGTTGCACATATATTAATTGTAGGCCCATGATGTGAAGGTAGTCATGGTACTGATTACTGATTCTACTGAAGAAGGCTCACTAATGGCTATTTACCTAAAAGCTTCTAAAGCGCGTCTCATATGTACTGTATGATACTGTATACTTGGTCAAAATTTCGGCCTTGACATTTGGCCCAGACTGGCCCACTACAACTGGCACGATAATATTTTTTGGGCTATGATCCTTTGGTTGTCCCATCAGGCAGTGGCTTGTAGGTCTATTTTCTACACGCAACGCAACAATGAACCGAAGTATGAACCGGGGTTCAGTCAGCCCGCAGCCCTCTGCTACTTTACAAAGCCAGCAGAGCATCTCAGCGTCAACATGCTGGGAGACAGTCAGACAGACATCGACCCTGTCTAAACCCTCTCTTAACGACCTGTCTCCATTGGAGTCAAGCCAAGCCAGCTGCTGCTTTGTTTCTCTACCCATAGGTGTTTTTATTTTCTGCAGCGAACCCCAACGCCCTGCTCCCCTGTTCCCTGCTCACCGTCTCGCTGTAGGCCAGGCCTTCACTGCTCTGTCCTTCCTTGCCCTCTCATAGGTCAGAGTGGACTCCCCCAGCTGTCTCCTCACTCTCTGATATAGGTCAGAGAGTTTGTCCTTCCCACCCATCACACAACTGCACCCCAACTTGTCGTCCCTGTCCTCACACAGTAAAAGTCTGCATCGTTAAAACTCTAACATTATATGTATACACTCTCAGAGACAGAGGTTCAAATGGTCCAAATAAAGATTTTTCATCAGGTTATTCAGGTACAATGATTATACTAGGAGGACGATTTTATTTTTCAAAAAAAGTGTACAGAAAGTGTTAAAATGATGTGGCCACACCCACCAGTTCATTAAGTATACCTGGTTTTCAGGTGGGTGGTGATCCACCTGAACTGAAGCCGCACCCACAGCTATTGTTGTATGATAATGGGGGTGGGATTAGGGTTATGATGACTTATTTCCCTTTCCGATTCAAAGTCTTTCAGCTTTTAGGAAGAAACCAAACATACACAGGGAAGACATATTTGAATATTCTAATAATGATGAATTGCATTTTTATGGCGCTTTTCTATGCACTATGTGCCTACTCAAAGCGCTTACAATGGTTCATTCATTCATACATTGGGAGGTGAAGCGGCGAACAGTCGACGCCAGCGTCCTCACTTCCTGAATATTCTAACCACACCTTAGAGTAATGTTAACTCCATAGACACATACAAAACAGAAAAAGTACAAAAAGCATGGCACTACTGTCATGAACTGTGTACTTTTATTGTGTAGTTTTGTTCCTAGTGTTTCCTGTCTGCTCTAATTGTTGCTACCTCTCTTGTCTCACCTACCCTAGCCTGGCCTAGCCAGCATGCTTTCTGGTCTAGAGGGGCGGGCACGCTTGGAGCAACCGCTGGAGAATATTGGTTCACCAATCAGAGACCCACCCCCCGTCCCCCTCCGCTCCCCCTCCCTGGTAGAAATCAGCTGAGGAAAGCGACGCCCCTCTGCTCTGTAGTTCACTCCCACTCCTACTCTCCTAGACCAGGAAATGTGTCACGCTCTCCCAGGCTTTCATTTTCTGAGCCAAACGCGAACGGAAATAAAAGCCTGGGTACCGAGGCTACACCTATCCTGATTGCTAACTTGAGTCCACCTGTATCATTCATGTATCATCGAGCCAATCGTGTGTTGATTGTAGTTTTGTTGCACTTGTGTCTAGTTAGTCTGTGTCTATTTAAGCCTCCCTTTAAGCCTGCTTCTGGGTCCTCACCTGACTTGACACACTGTGACAACTACATCTTGATCATTTTTACTATACCCTAACAATTTACGCCAACCCCTTACTCTATAATCTTAAGATCTCACTCACAGTAAACGCCTGACACCCTCCGGCACCTGCATGCACGCACACACACACACACACACACACACACACACACACACACACACACACACACACACACACACACACACACACACACACACACACACACACACACACACCTCACCCCCTAATAACCCACCAAATACTTCCTCACCTCTCACAACTCCTATTCTAACTGGCTAAGTATGTCTTCGGCCGTGTTTGCTTAGCCCAAGGGGACACTGGGGTGGGATGATGTCTTCATACGGCGTCCATACCATCTGTAACTGGAGAAAACAGAACCGCCGTGACATGTATTGAATGGCAGTTCAGTTCTGTGTCCTGTAATGTGTTATTTAACAGCCTGCCAACGTGTACTGTGCCATTATACCCCGACTCGCCACTGTCATGCTTGTCTTTGTATCTCAATGTCATTTGGATTCATTTTCCATTTTGCTAACCGTTGGCAACAGCATACGGTGAGTATTTGGTACTGCACCTGTTATCTCAATCACAATTTACGTTTCATGTGTTGACTGACCGGTGTCCACCAGTGGTCTGTACTAGCTCCCCTCCTTTTTGCCCTCTACTCCAACTAGTCCAGTCAACAGCTGGCTTCTTTTGTTTAAAGTGAGAAATTTGGTATGACTTTTTTATTGGCCTAAAATATTGTCTATACATACATTCATGAATCCACTTGCTGACTGGCTGTCAGCATTAAGCAATTTGTTATAGGGGTTTATATGTGACCATACCATTAACATAAGGCAACATTTTTAATTATGCTTAAAATACTAGTAGCATATGACATGTCAAACTAGGGAGATGTTTTCATGATTCTGAATCCATTCCAAGCATTAGTTATGCACAAAAATCATATTTTGGGCACATTTGGGCAAGTGGCTGTCGTATCTTTCAGCGTTCTGAAGAAATAAAAACCAGCGTGCAGCCGTGTAGGGAGAAAAAACAGGTCAGGATACAAAAGAGTGAGTTTAAAAACAGGCGTCTTTATTTGCAGTAAAAAGAGCGATCCAGGCGTCAAGACAAATCACAAAGGAAAAACCGTCCTCGGGGGAGAAAACACACAGTAACTCGGCCAAAGTGAGTACCGGAACCAGCAGTCACCCTGGTCAATCCTAAAACCGGCCCTTATATTGTAAACAGGTCCCGCCTCTGCCTCGCTCTTTCTGGTCGGAGGGAGGCGGGACCTACAGGCAAGAGAAACCCCTGGAGTCCCTATTTGTTTAGATTTATACGCAGTTATACTGACTACATAGTTAGAACTTAACAAAACTTAAATGTAAACTGTGAACAGACTCTTATGAACATGGTTAATCATAACTAAAGGTATATGAAACGGAAACACAGGGAATGTTTAACGGAACTATAAAATTAAACTGAACACTCTCTTTTAAGAGGTAAATTAACACGGTGGAGCGAAACACTATATTCTTATAGTACATTTTAAAGGAGACAAGTTGCACTCACTATTAATGGTTATAGCGTCTCATTATTCTCTTATACCAACAGATTGTTAAAAGTCATTAAGTTTAAACTGTGGAATAGTTTTACCCAGTGTTTTAAGTCTGACCACGAGTAGCCTACCAAATGGAAAATTCCAGACTCTCCACCGCAGGGAAGGGAGCTTCAAAGTGTGAATCGTAAATGCTTCCTGTCTCTGAGAATTTGAGAGAGAGCCTTTTGTGAATGAGATAGCTTTTAAACACATTTCACTGACTTAGTGACAATAGTACCTTAGTTAGTTAGCTCATTTATAGAAATTATACGACATGGCTATGGCCGTTTTTAGCCAAAGGAGTGTTTTGAATGCTTGAAATGCATTCAGAATCATGACGACCCCCTAGTTTGACATGTCACATGCTACATAAAGCATAATGAAAATGTGAAAATCTTGCCTTATATAGGATGTTAATGGTATGGTCACATATGAAAATAAATTGCTCAATGCTGACAGCCGGTCAGCAAGTGGATTCATGAATGTATAGACAACATTTTAGTCCAATAAAAAAGACTATATACCAAATGTCCCACTCCACTAAACCCTTTTGGCCAAACATCCAGAAGCTCACACGTTTGGAGATCAGCTAACCCGTGAGGTTGTAGATCAGCTATTTCAGCAGACTGTATGACTATTTGTGCGAAATAATGTTCGCCAATTTCTTCCGAATGATCGCCTATTATGACACGCCCAGAATAGTGATTCTAGTGCTCATCGTTAATGTGTCATTAACGACCACAGGCATGCAGTGAGTGTGAATGGAATGAACGGTGAATGGTTAAAAGCAGTCATCCTAGCGTAAAGGGTACGTGTAGTGACGTGCAGCGACGTAGGATGTTGAGTCACAGTCATTTATGTGTCCAGGAAATGGTTCTCCTGAGAGATACATTTTCCTTGGATTTACAGTAGATGAGAGGGGTCTAGACCTAATTTCTTAGAAAATGTTGCTCTTGACAGCAGGTTTATGAGTTGTGAATCTGTGTATCTTTGGCATAAAAACGTATACCCACATAATTTAATTTGAAGTGGGTTGAGAACGGTATCCCTGTGGTCAGTGAATTATATACTGTAGGGTGTTAAGTGATTGAGGCAGTGATTCATTCTGTTGAATTACTCATCTGTAAGCAAGCGCTGGCAGTATCACATGGCATGTTCTGAAGTGTATTAAACAAATACATAATGTATTTGCTCAAGGCCACATTGCGTGACCAGAAGATAGATTAGTCATCAAGAACAAACAGAATCCAGAGGGTTTTTATTTGTCACTTAAACTCGTACACGCAGCGACATGTTGCCGATGGGACATCAGAGACTGTGCTACACAACAATAGAAAAGTGGTTTTCAACCATTTATGAATCACGGCCCACACTTTAAAAGTATTCAGGGCCCACCTATCTGACCACTTAACACGGCAGCCGAATTGCCAATTATTTGGGGGCCCCGGACGGTGTTCCACAGATTTACTTCAACACTGACTTCCTGTATACTTGGAACTGCAAGCAGTACACATGGTGACAGAACACATATTTATATGTTTGCTTACACAGCTTAAGTATATAGATTATAAGATTATATACAGACACCGGGATGTGGGTCAAGCCTTGCAATACAGTTTCCCATTCACATTGTTTTTTTTGTGCATATGGACTTCATGGGAAATGTTATGTATTTCCTTTCACAAAATAACTCCTGCTCCCGATTTAAACGCGCCACATGTGATTTTTATCAAAACCATTTTCCTTGTTTTTATTAGGTCGTATGGGAAAGTGTGTGTGTGCACTTTGGTAGGATAACCCCCGCCACAACAATGCATTTCGAGGCGGAGGAGATCTTCATGTCACTGAGTTGAGAGCAACGAGGGAACAAACCCTAAGGCCAGTGTTCCATTACAGGACACAATGCTCTCTGTGTGTCACGGCTGAACAACCCGGACAGGCCAGTAGGAAGCTTTCGCTGCCGTTTTCACAGACTAGCGTTCGCCTTGAATCTATAGTCAGTCACATATACTATGGGTGGTGATGTGAAACTATTAGGGCTGGGGCGATATGAACACAATCAAATTTCACAATATTTTTGGACCAAATACGGTACCTTGATATCAATGTGATATGTAGTGGCAATAACATCGTATTCTAATGATAATGCAGATTTTCTTAACTTTTCAAAAAAGTGTCGGAGATAACTAAAATAGCCGATCTACACGTTGCTTGTAGCCTACTGTACATTGTCTTGTTTGCTATTTTCAAAAAATTTGGCAAGTAAGGCTTAAGTGACTCAAACCAGGGAAAGGCAACACTTTTGCCATATCAGAATTATATATACAACCCAGATGTTATCTAGTCTCATATCACAATATCCATATAATATCAACACATTGCACAGCTCTACTGTATATATAATCCAAGCTCCTCTCTGAATCTTTACATACAATATTACATGAACAATCATAACAGTACACAGGACAATCCTCAGTGTTCATAAAACTCACACATGTCCTTCTGGTGACATTTGCACACTCTTTGACACTCTTTCACACATTTGTCTTTGAGTCGCTTGCGGTCGGTTGAGTCACGACTGCCAGCAGCAGACACAGCTACTTAACTAGAGTTGTGTTGTGGTTCATCGTCCGGGCTGAGCGTGCTTCTTTCCAAACCATTTTCCAAACCAAAGTGTAGAAAGCTCTTTTGAGAACACAGACATGTTGACTAAACAACTTAGCACCACCGCTGCTGACAATACAGCCACATTCCCCTTTCACTTGTTTTTAGATTATCAAAAGGCCTTATCATAATGGACACAGGACCAGACATCTGATTATTACATAGACTAAAGCTAACCGTGTATGGGAAAGGAGTGTTGCTTATCACCTATACTGTATGCAGATAAATGAGCCTTTAAGAGGGAGTGCCGTTGGGAATATGCAATTTGTTTAGAACTCTTGCAAAAAAATATAAAACTGTTACTGTACTGTACATGAACTTATGATTGTATTCTGAGGATAAGCACTTTGTACTTTACCACTGAATCAGTAATGAGCAACATTGAGTTAACAATTATTAGTAAAGAAAGGCCTTGTTGGTCCTGGCGGCGTTTCCTCTCCTCCGCGTCATCAGTGCACATACCTGAGGCGGGGTTGGCGAAAGAGCCTTTCTGTGTGGAGTTTGCATGTTCTCCCCGGGTCCCCTAGGGTAGGTACCCTCACAAAAAATATGCAGTAATCCTGGTCTCTAAACTGCCTCCCCCTGATCAGCCTGATGGAGGGGAAAGGAACTGTTTGGAATAACGTGTTCCTTCCATGCACTACATCCAACCAGGGAAACTCCCCCCTGTCAGGTGTAAAGGAGCAACTTGGACACTCATGCATGAAGGAAGCATGAGTTCAAGTCCGTTGCTCTCCCCAGGTTGTCGGAGGGTGTGTAGAGCCCAGGATCACATTCGATAATTGACACAGGGGTGAAAAATGGGTTACAAACATTAAAACATAAAAAAAAGAAAAACTATTGTATCTAAACCGCGCTCATCCTTGGCTTTAGACAGATATGTAGAATCTATGCAAGACCAACCGGATGTTGATACATTTGTACTATAATGGCGAAATGTCTGGGGGGAAAAGATTTTCTGAACGAATGGAAGAAACAATGGTGAGAGAGGCTAAAAGGTTTAAAAACCTTAAACATGAAATTATCACAAAATGCAGATGCAACACACTTGAGCATACACACACCCACACACACACACACACACACACACACACACACACATACAGTATATACAGTACGTTCACACCCTACTTTAAGGCCTTAAAGAGATGTCTGGTTTCCTTTGAGAGAGTTAGAGAGATGTCTAACAGTAGAGCAGTGGGAATGTATATCCAATGCACCTCTTGGGTATAGTATAGTATAGTATAGTAAAATTTTTAGCTACTTTTACTTTACTGGGGTATTTCCAATTTTCAGTACTTTTACTTCTACTCCACTATATTTCAGCTGCAAATATTGTACTTTCACTCCACTACAATTATTTGAAAACTTTTACTTAGTAGATTTTGATTATTTTATTATTACAAAACGTATATTAACCACTTAAGCCCTACATTTTGACAATAGCCAACAATAATTTGAAAATAGCCGATCTACAAGCTCACTTTCACATTTTCAAACTTGAAATGCTGGGACTTTCTGCCTAATGAGTACTTTTACTTTTGGTACTTCCAAGTAGGCTACTACATTTTGAGTATTGATAGCTCTACTACTAAAACATGTGAGTACTTTTTCCATCAACAGCAGCAGCCGGGGATGTTTGCTATAGGCCCGTGTATGTATGTACAGTATACAGTACACGGCGGTCCGTCCTTGTGGTTGTGGACAATAGCAGGATTCTGCGTGGTGACGTTGGGGGTGTGGGAGGAAAGGGGACAGAGGATTCAATGAGTGAAGAGGCTTCTGGGATGCGTCAGCACCATGAAGGCCATGATGATGAGCCTGTAGGAGGACCGACGCTTTAACTCAACACAATGCACATGGATGAACGGCCATTCATCTGCCACAGACGCACGCACATGCATGCACGCACGCACATGCACGCATGTTTGTATTTAATGCATTTGAAAGTTGCTGAAAATGCTGCAAACCTTTACCATAGACATGACATGACTTTGTCTCTATTTTGTTAAGTAACTTGCAGTGTTAATTGGAAAGTCATTACAGCGGCAGCTGTAGGCTATATACTAAGGGAGGGAGATATTAACAGACACATCCCTTCATTTGTTTCTGTTCTAAGCATGAAAAACAGCTGTAAAAAATATTTATTCTAGTTAATTTTATTCATATATGAATAACTAAGCCTTTGAAATGGCGGAAATTTGCCTAGTGCACGTATAGGCTATTTGCACTATATGTATATGCACTGTTGCACACACACAATGGAAAAACTGCTGTAAAATAACGTTTATTTTATTTTATTTCATTAGAGTCACGGAATGAGTTGAAATGCCACCGGCACCTTCCCAAGGATTATGGAGATGTTTTAATTTTAAGAGAGAATTGAGCGAACTTCAAATCTCAATATTTTACCAAAGAGCTCTGAGACCGCTGTTGCCATGTCTCATAGAAACAAGTAAATAAGTCTATAAAAAGAATCCCAAAAGAAGCGCATATAACGGGGGTCTGCAACCTATTTGAAATTAAGTGCCATGTTTTTATTTTCTAGATAGTGAGTCTGCCATATCAAGATTAATTTTAATGAAACCACATTAAAATTTCCAACATATTTTGATTGTCCACAAATATAAAGTTCTTCTTTTTAAAACCCATTTACTGCCACCATTTATTGAGAAATTAGGATCTAATTCACGCCAGATTTTTTTTAATTTTAGCTCTTATTTTGAAAAGCCACATTTTGCCTCAACCGGAAGTGGGCTTATCCCTGCCAGCTTTACGTTGCCAAGACAACCTTTGTTTACATCATCGGATCAATGCCGGTACACTATAGCCCTCCACAACGTCGGCTCGTGCCGTCAAAGAAACGCTGTTTTGACCAAAAATGCCATCTGGGACAAGGAATAGGAGATACAGGCGATTGAAAGAAACGGATAGAATGGATTCTTATGGCGACGGCGATCTAAGATGAACGATCCAGTGCAGTGCTAACAACACTGCTAGCTAACCGGCTAACGTGAGTAGCATTATGGCTCGATCGATCAAACGCACTATAAAAGTGCAATTGCCGAAGGGCTACGGCAATGGCAGCAAGTGTTAATATCAAAATTAGGCTTCAATTGCCGAAGGGCTTCGGCAATGGCGGCAAGAGGGTTAAACCCGGTCGATGCCAAATTTTGCACACACACTCCCTGGATGCCAACGATGAACCTCTGCCCCAAACTTTCCAGAACGGCCTGTTATAGCGCCACCAGGAGGCCGCTTTGTGCAAAACAAATTTTTGCACAGTACACCTACAGATTTTGTCCAAACATCGCGCAAATTGGTACACAGTCTCTCTAGAGCCATTCAACGAAACGGGTCTTTCAGATTTCTCAGACTCCATCCTGATTGGTTAAGATTCACAGGAGTGCTCAGTTTCAAACAAAATGCTGCAAATCATGAACACATCGCGTGATTTCCGTGAAATTGTGCACGCACATTCCCACTAGGCCGAGGAAGAAATGCCACATGAACAATTTCAACTCAGCCTCAAGGTGGCGCTATAACTGGCCGAAAAGTGTTTTTACCTCTAACTGCACGGATCTGTGGATAACTTTTGTTGCCCTTTTATCCAACCACCAGATGAAGGCAAGCTGCAATGTCCTACATTCCTATCCTGGTGGAGACCTGTGCCCAGAAGGGCACTTTTTCTAGTTTAGCACTCTTTTCTCCTTTCTCCAAAAGTTACAAGACACAAGTACATTATTTACAAAGCTTGGCCGGGCCATTGTGATGTGAGGGTGCAAGGTGTACTGTCCTAGCCTGGTTAATAAACCAGACCAATATCGCACGGATCCGCGGGATATTAGTCTGGGGAGGCTCAGCTTGGATTTCATTTCCAGGGAAACATTTTCTCTTTGACGCAATTGGTCAGAGCTACTGTCAGTCAAAGGTCTCAAGCATTGAACGTCACTGTACCAAAGCCCGCCCATATTGCATACCGTGTCCCTATTGGGCGCACACGTTTTCGTGTGTAGAAAATGGGTGTACAATTGAGCCTCTCCAGACCGAAATCCGCCGGTAGGCAATTTTTTTTTGCCAACGGCTGATTCGGTCTGGTTTATTAACCAGGCTAGTACTGTCCTTGGACGCCGGGCAATGTCAGAGGTTAAAGCCATGGTTCATATAACTTTAATTCTATGAACCTTGGCTTTAACCTCTGACATTGCAGATGATTGGATATCTCACATGGATGACTCACATGGATTGTTACACAAAGCATTCCATTACACAACTTTTCTATGTCGTCATAGTCGGGGCGAGGTCTTGTACAGTATGTCCAAAACCTTTACTTTTCAAGAAAAAACTAAACTAAACATGTGTTCCAACAGATCCAAAGTATGTTATAGTCCAAGAAGTTGGATTGAACAGCTGGTTTTGACCTGCATTTTGGTGACCATATGGGCCGCATGTGTGCGTGTGCATGTGTGTGTGTGTGTGTGTGTGTGTGTGTGTGCAGATGTCACAGCTAATACACCAGATATTGTTGTTGTTGATGAGGACAGTAGAGAAGTGACCATTTTGGAAGTGGCATGTACATTTGACCACAGTCTGGAAGAGGCATTCCTTACCAAGGTGCTGAAGTACCAGCGTCTTAAGGATGCTATTATACAGCTTAAGGCTACTAATGTAAACTATTTGTGTTCATATTTGGACAGCACTGTTGGAGTTTACACAAGAACGGCTCTGTGCGCTTCTCTGGAGTGTTGCCATGTCTGTTTATTATAAGCGACTTTGGGCTTCATTTTCTGTAAAGTTGCTTGTAAATATTGGTAGATGTGGTTGCTTTTCTTGTTTCTAAAGTTCTTATTTGGGCTTTTCTCCTAATGTTGTTTAAACCAGTGATCCTCACACAGCGACATTCCCATGTCAAGGAACCCCAGATGAATGCATTTGCCCATAAGGACCCTAATCCAGCCTCCGACGGACCGGTGCGGGAAGGCAAGGGAGCAAGTTACCCTGGCTGCGCAGCTGCGCTGCAGAAACAGACTGATCTACAAGCTCTCAACGCCTAGCGAACGGAGCTGCAAAAACAGGCAGGACGCGGCGCCTTGAGAGCTTGTAGATCTGGCTTTTTGGCGACCTGCAGTGAGCTGTTCTCACTTTACTTTTATGACACGAATACATCGTTAATCGGCGAATATTTGTCAGACGATGGGCGGTTGAAAAGAATTGGCATATCGCCCAACCTTACCAGTGACCCCCATGACAGATTTGTGTTTTTAAATGTTTCAATAAAATGTTTCAAAAATATTCCACAATTGTCACTTTTTTCCAAGATTCCTTTTGAAAATAGCAGATCTACCAGCTCACAATGCATCACATTGCGACGTGTAACATTGTGACATTGTGAGTATTGTCGGTTTAAACATCTAGTCAAATAACATTCTTCACAGCACATTCTGTACATTCATTAAAACTATGAACTCTGACTGCAGGGGGATATATATAATGATCATTATAACAATGTGCAAGAAAATATTTAACGGTGGCCGAGATTAGCTGCTCACGGACGGACACACGGACGGACACACACACGGACGGACGGACGGAGTGCAAAACATACTCTCCCCCCATGCCTTCGGCCTGGTGGAGACAAAAACCTGGACATAGAGAAAGAACTGCTCACTCTTGGCCAGATGAAGCCCAGTCTGGTCAAAACATGTTGCTGTTGTTTATTCATTCCCTGTCACATGTATTTCACCCCCCTACTTTTATTTTGGAGACCAAAAACTCACGGGCCGTAAACCGGCTGTAAAATAACGTTTATTTTATTTTATTTCATTAGAGTCACGGAATGAGTTGAAATGCCACCGGCACCTTCCCAAGGATTATGGAGATGTTTTAATTTTAAAAGGTTGAGAATTGAGCGAACTATGACCATTTCAAATCTCAATATTTTAAGTGCTCTGAGACCGCTGTTGCCATGTCTCATAGAAACAAGTAAATAGGTCTATAAAAATAATCCCAAAAGAAGCGCATATAACGGGGGTCTGCAACCTATTTGAAATTAAGTGCCATGTTTTTATTTTCTAGATAGTGAGTCTGCCATATCAAGATTATTATTAATGAAACCACATTAAAATTTCCAACATATTTTGATTGTCCACAAATATAAAGTTCTTCTTTTTAAATATTGTCTTGCACATTGTTATAATGATCATTATATATATATATATCCCCCTGCAGTCAGAGTTCATAGTTTTAATGAATGTATAGAATGTGCTGTGAAGAATGTTATTTGACTAGATGTTTAAACCGACAATACTCACAATGTCACAATGTTACACGTCGCAACACTCCAGAGAAGCGCACAGAGCCGTTCTTGTGTAAACTCCAACAGTGCTGTCCAAATATGAACACAAATAGTTTACATTAGTAGCCTTAAGCTGTATAATAGCATCCTTAAGACGCTGGTACTTAAGCACCTTAATGCCTCTTCCAGACTGTGGTCAAATGTTCATGCCACTTCCAAAATGGTCACTTCTCTACTGTCCTCATCAACAACAACAATATCTGGTGTATTAGCTGTGACATCTGCACACACACACACACACACACACACACACATGCACACGCACACATGCAGCCCATATGGTCACCAAAATGCAGGTCAAAACCAGCTGTTCAATCCAACTTCTTGATGACAGAATAGCTGGTCCAGTGATGGCTGGTCCCTCCCAGACATTTAGTCTAGTTTTTTATTTTATTGACAAAAATGCCAGTGCATTTAGTCTTAGTTTTAGTCATTATAGCTTAGTTTTTATTTAGTTTTCTTCAGTGAAAAAAGGTAGTCACGCTATAACATACTTTGGATCTGTTGGAACACATGTTTAGTTTAGTTTTTTCTTGAAAAGTAAAGGTTTTGGACATACTGTACAAGATCTCGCCCCGACTATGACGACATAGAAAAGTTGTGTAATGGAATGCTTTGTGTAAGATATAACAACAATCCATGTGAGTCATCCATGTGAGATATCCAATCATCTGCAATGTCAGAGGTTAAAGCCAAGGTTCATAGAATTAAAGTTATATGAACCATGGCTTTAACCTCTGACATTGCCCGGCGTCCAAGGACAGTACACCTTGCACCCTCACATCACAATGGCCTGGCCAAGCTTTGTAAATAATGTACTTGTGTCTTGTAACTTTTGGAGAAAGGAGTGCGAAAAAAACCTGGACATAGAGAAAGAACTGCTCAGGGCCGATTCATACTCCTATTTTATTGCTGTTTCGGCGCTGTAGTGTCGAAATGATTTTGGCTCGTTAGACATTTTCAGTAGCACCGAAGAGCCGACTTTAGGACGGTACCCCCCCCCCCCCCCCGAACCTCAAATTACGTCAAATTGTAGGCTCTACAGAGCCGAACCGACTTTTATTCAGCTCTAAAATAGGAGTATGAATCGGCCCTCACTCTTGGCCAGATGAAGCCCAGTCTGGTCAAAACATGTTGCTGTTGTTTATTCATTCCCTGCCACATGTATTTCACCCCCCTACTTTTATTTTGGAGACCAAAAACTCACGGGCCGTAAACCGGCTGTGTGAAGCCCAACACACACCGTCTGTGAAGCGGGTGCGCAGCGACACGGCACAGTATTGCCGCGCGGGATAGGTTAATTGAAAATAACGGAGGCAGCTGTTTTGACGCGCAGCGTTCACAGACGGTGTGTGTTGGGCTTCATCTTATTTTGATTTACCCAAAACATACATTTTGTATAACCGCAACCATCGACGCTTTAGTTTTTTTTTTTTCCTGCATGCTTTTCAAGGATGATCAAACGGTGACTCAGTTTTATGCCATCTAGCGTAAAACCACTGAAAGCTAAATCTGGTCTTTCTCGTGTTTGGCACTCTGAACCTTGGAAGAAAAAGACCTTGGTTATTTGAGCGACTCCGTGACCTTTCTGTCTAGCACTTTTTGACTCTTAGTCCTGTGAGTCTTGTTGTATTATCATGTACAACATTTGTTTTGATGGGTTTTACATGATAATTCTGGGTGGGAGTGTCGTGTGCAAGTGGTATGTGTTATCCCACACCACACACGCACGCATGCACGCACACATACACACATACACACGCGCGCATACACACATACACGTACGCGCGCACAAACATTGCAAGTCTCTATTGGAAGCTATATCTCTGCACTCCATCTGTCAACATGTAAGAACACAGTGTAATCTATAACATCGCCTTCACAGCCTGCAGTGGGCCGCAAAATGGCCGACCACAGGACGCTCAGAGAACCAGCGAGGCACAACATCAACACTGTCATGAGTGAGATGAATGAGGAATGCACGTGTGTGTGTGTGTGTGTGTGTGTGTGTGTGTGTGTGTGTGTGTGTGTGTGTGTGTGTGTGTGTGTGTGTGTGCGTGTGTCCGTGCGTGCACGTGTGCGTGTGTGTGTGCCTGTGTGTGTGTGTGTGTGTGTGTGTGTGTGTGTGTGTGTGGGGGGGGGGGGGGTGTGCAGATAAGCAGTAGAGATGCGAGCAGGCCTGGAGCTGTGTCTTTGTGGTGAGGAGGAACCTGTCCAACCGCTTCTCGCAGTCAGATAGCATCGATACAGATTATCCGGCTGTTAAAGAGCCATGCTGGAGATTAGGCTGGTGTTTAGTGTTTGGATGTACAGACAGGACAGATTTACTCTGCCGCACTGTGTCATCTGGAGGCTACTCTTACAATACCAGAGCAGTGGTGGTGAAAGTACTCACAAATGTTTTACTTAAGTAAAAGTATTAATACTGCAATGCAGAAATACTCCCAAGTAACTCCCCGGTATTAAAAATCTACTTTAGTAAAAGTACAAGAGTGTTCGCATCAAAATGTACCAAAGTGAGTACTCGGTTTGCGAAATGTCCCGTTTCACAAGTCCTAACTCTGAGAGGGTACAAACGGATTAGGCCTACCCGTCTCAGAGATGAAAGGACCAATTGTCTGCCTATCTTCATTATACCCAGAGTGTAGAGTAGAAGAGTAGAGACACACTTTGATCTCACCGCAAAGCGGGTGCTATGGGCTATAGTTCCAAACATTACTCCTATGACTGGAACTATCCCATTCAGAGGGAGTCAACGCTAGTGTCGCCACTCTCTTACTACTGTATATTACTCTGATTATACCTTAACGTATAATTGGTTTCTCAGAGGTGGACAGTTCAGAAACCTGCCTACCAGTAGATGTATCATCAGTAAGCACGTCGGGTCATTTCAAGAGTGTTAATGTTATGTTTTCAGGGGCACTAGCCCCTCCAATGCCTGGCTTTTGAAATTACGTCATATAGACTTTAAATCTAAACAAAATCTAATGGCAGGCAAGTCTATGGACTTTTAATGTTTGTTTAGGGCAGCAGTTAGACAAACATTGACGACGTGAGCCGTCATGTGGCCAGTATAAATACATCTTGCTACTGATTTCATCTTATATTAACACAATTAACTGCATCCACGTCTCATAACGTAGTGGTAGTGAATATGCAATGAATGTGGCAGCCGCCATGAATTTTGACGGGCGCTAGCCCCTCCTATGTCCAGCTTTTGGTGTACCACAGTTTTGGTCCAAACACAAACATCAAATGCTATTGACTATGAATGGACAATTTTGATTGTTCGTGAACACAAACATTGCATAACACAAACATTGATGACGAAGGTGAGGATGCAAATTCTGATTGGACGGAATGAGATGATGTACAGTATGATGATGTACGGTGATAAGAGCGCCCCTCACTTCATTCATGCAAGAACAATTCATTCATGCTGTTTCAGCATGCTGGTGTTCCAGGAAAAGAAGGGCGCATCGTTTCTGAACGTTCCCACAACCCACCAATGAGACACAGAGTGAGTACTGAGTAGATTCTTTATAATAAGTTAGGAGCAATTATATGAAGTTAATGTTGAAAATGGGTGAAGTGCTCCTTTAACGCCCAGGATTGTACCGTGAAGTTGGTGTCTAAATACCGTGCTGTAAATCAGCGCCGTGTCAAATTCTCTCACAACAAATCTCCATTCCTATACGGGCATTGACTGGTTATTATGGACCTGTAAAGAGACGACAGCACATTAGTGCTTTATCATTATAATCCCACATTGTACCTCATGGGCACGCACGCGAGCACACACACACACACACACACACACACACACAAGGTGCACACGTGCACACATGCACACCCTCGCAAAGGGTCTTGAATTGTGTATGAATACTATGAATACAATTTCTTACACTGCAGTATACATCACCGCACTCACATGCCCATATGCACGCGCACACACACACACTCTCTCTCTCACACGCACACGCACACAATAACAGTAGCTTTGGAGGAATGTGCTGTGGTGGCAGACTTAATGTGAAATCTCATGAAAACATGACAAACTTTTGGCCCTCGGGGAAGGAATGCTTTCTACTGCAGCAGCGAATTAATCACCGCTGACGCAACCACAAACCTTATTATCGCATTGATGTGAGCGTGCTCATGTTCGTAAGGCATCGGGAAAAAACCATTTAACTCTGCATTATGCCATCGTTTAACCTCCTCGAAAGTGAAAATACAAATTGTGTTTAAAGCTGCAATTCGCACTTTTCATGTCCTACGTGGGATCTGAACCCAAATCGATTTTGCGCGTCACTAATTAAAGGCTGGAATGTGTCGCTTGAAAATCGCCCCATGACGCATTAAGCGTGACGTGTGTCGCAGAATGAGTTGAGTTGTGTTCTCCGTTGCTGTATGTCTCGGAATATAACAGGCCAGGCTGGCACGTGCACACATGTAAAAAACTGTCCTCTCCAGACCACGAATCTAACATTTACTACGGTGAAAGAAATGCAAATACCCCCCTTTTCCATCCCATACCCGAAGGCAGCATTCAGGAGAATTGCCTTTTTCCGAACTCTCCTTTGTCTTGAACGCAACATTTTACATTGAAATCATTTGTCCTCTGTGTAGAAATCCATGTCGTACAACACATCTCTAGTAGCTAAAGAGAGCTTTGTTGCGCCCGAGTAGATCTGCTATTTTCGCTATTTTTGCCAAAGATGGCCTTCAGGAATTTCTCTTAACATTCTCTTAACATCCCTCTGACAGGCTGCGTACTTTTAAATGTAACTCTCTGGGGTTTTATTACCTCCACCGGTGTATATTATAGACAGCACATTGAGTATGTCCAAGGTTCATGGCTCTTTATTTGGTCTTGCGCGCACAGGTATACATAACAGTAAACCTTACTTTTGTTCACCAGGGATTTGTCGGCGTTTGTGCCGGCGGCCGGGCCAGCCGTTGTCACCCTTGTTCACGTACGTGTGGAGTATGTTTCAGGCTTTAGACTAATCCCCGGGGTTTAGAAACCTGATCATGCCGCATGCAACAATGTTGTTGTTTATTGTAAATAAGCTGCATTTAGGACCGGGCCGGGAACAAGGTCATATCGTATGCATAATACACTCTGACAGGCGCAGCAGTGTCTCAGGAGCCAGGCCTGGGAATCGGAAGGTTCCCGATTCCCAGTGGGTTAGTGTCAAAGTGTCCTTGAGCAAGACACTTGAACCTCTTTTGATGTGCAGGTTGGTGCTTTGCATGGTTTCCTCCTCCATCGGTGTGTGAATGTAATGGCGCTACAGTATATACAGTAAGGCACAATTTACCATGTTATGAATCTCTCAAGAAAGATTCTGCCAACAACAGAATCTTTCAGACAGTGCTACTGCCTTAAACATGTAACGTTGTTATTAGTAGGAGTAAACATAGAAGCACAGATTGCCGTTTTATTTACCACTCTCATGCTCGCACATATTCCTGACTTCTACTACCGGTGTCTTACACTGAAAATAGTCGACAGTAAGCTTGTAGATCGGCTATTTTTGCTGCGTGACACCCGCACACAACTGAGTGTTAGTACTAACTTACTAAGTATAACTTAAGCTGTGGACACACACACACACACACATGACTCTGTCCCATGTGTCGGAATCCTTGAAACATGAGGATATGGGTGCACTCTTGACCTCTGGTCCAGCCCTTGCAGCCCAAAGCACTCACCCCTCCTCAGCCTTTCTCACCCGTGGCCAGCCCAGAGTGGGCCGCGGGTTCAAAGTTCACAGTCTGGAGTTTCCCCTTTCAGACTGCAGCCTTGATAACAAGGACCCAGGCACATTTGACAGCATCACACCCACACAACCACACACACACACGAACAAATACGCACACTGACATTGCACTCGCGCACACACACAGACACACGAACGAGCATGCACGCACACACACACACACACACACACACACACACACACACACACACACACACACGCACACAAATACACACACACACACACACACACCTCACAATCAAACACAGACACACTCAATCAGAAATTGTCAAACAAAAGTCGTTTCTTTTTTTTGTTTGTTTGTCTGAGCAGATGAGAGTGTGGGGGTTCAGAATTCTTGAGCCTTCTCGAGTTGTCACCTGCGTTACATCTCTTGTGAAGGGCCTCTGTTTACTGCCTGTTAAAGTTTCTCATTAACACACACAGCATCGCAAAACCAACGCAAAGGAATTCCATTTTCCCAGGAAGAGGAGGAGAGGATGACACTGACACACAATCCTTCCTTTCTCTCTCTCTCTCTCTCTCTCTCTCTCTCTCTCTCTCTCTGTCGGTGCGGAGGGGTGGGATGTCTGTCTGCCCATCGCCAGGGGCTCTGACAGTGATATCGTTCAGGTCAGAGAGGGAGCTGGGAGAAAGACACACACACACACACACACACAGGGCCACAGATAGTGAGATGGCAAGACATATAGAGGGCAGGGGGAAACAAAGATGCGTAAACAAGAGAGAGAAAGAGTGAGAGGTACAGAGTGAGATAGAAAGAGGTTCAGAGAGAGAGAGAGAGAGAGAGAGAGAGAGAGATGGAGAGAGATGACAGTAAGAGTGACTGTTTTGATACTGGAGCCTAGGCCCCTATTGAATGCAGGGTGTGGCTGCCTGGCTGGTCTCTCTACCCAGGGTGGGTGAGGGGATAATATGGTTGCCTACTCTAGTGGATATACAGCACACAGCCACATCCTCAGCATTCATTTCATTTAACCACTTCGTTGTTGTACGTCAAATAGTGAAAATACACGTATCTACAAGTTCAGAATGGCGAATGTTCACCTATTATGCCCAAGACAGGGATGCCAGCTGGTCCATTCAAGGTTCAAGGTTGTACTTTATTGTTACCTTATGTTACAGTACATGCTTTAAGAGTACAACTTCTTTTGGTTTGGCTTCCTTCAGACTATGCAGCAGCATAGACAATAACAACAGTAGAATAATGATAAAAACATGAAAGAAAGGATAAGAATTAAGAACTAGAAGAGAGCAAGGAGAGAATACAATAAATTAAAGAGCGTCATCGAATGTACAGATAATCTTGATATATTTTACATAGCCGAAATGTTTGTCTTCGATCCATCATGCAAGAATAAAAACTAGAACGCAGTCTTGGTGTGCGCGACCCATTACCTTTATTTCCACATACCAGCAGCATTAAATCTTTTCCCCCCCAGTAGCTGCTACCTAACGTTGTACAAACGGTGTATTCTATGTACAAGAGGAGGTAAGCGCTTAAACCCTATACTTATTGCAGATGACCGGGGTTCCCCAGGGGTCCATACTTGTTTTTCCCTCTACACAAATAACTAGCCAATCTACAAGCTTGTAGATCAGCTATTTTTGGGGCGACGGCTTGCCTAGTGCCAGACCTTGGCATATTATGACATGCCCACAATAGGGATGATAGGGTTCATGTGGTTAATTGAGCTCTACGTGTTGCTTCATTGTTTCTCAATGACAAATTGCCCAATTCACCTTTAATACAAGTTACCAGCTGTTGACTGCAGCGGACCATCAAACCTCCATTCTTGTAAAACGCCATAAATGTAGCTGGATTCCACACAGCATTCTCTGTGATTGCTTTGCGAGCGCCAGCACAAATTCCACACGGCAAATGTAGTCTCTCAAAGATAATTTGTTTAGTTTAGCACTCCGCAAGGCTCCTGGTCTGCTCCTTTTTTCTTCTCTTCTATTCTGGACAATAGGACATGACGTGTCGTGAGATATGTGTATCAATCAATCAATCAATACTTTATTTCAGTCCCATATCACAGAAAAAATAAATACATCACAGTATAAAACCCATACATTACAGTAGAAAAGAAAGAAAAAATAAATACAAGTTTTCAATGTCTAACATGCAGACAAGTCCGCCAATGCTTCCACAGTTTGGAAGAGAATCTATACAAACTGTATATGGGTTAGTCAAAGCAGTACAATTTATACATCAGCATAACTATAACAGGCACAATCATAAATTGTGTCTGTTATAGTTATCCAGTATTTATTTTAGTGCAAATATACAGGTCTGTGCCAAGTAACCTCTCAATTCTACTCAAAACAACCATCTCCATCACCTTGGACATGACACTGTATCAAACGATCACCTAGTTTTTGCTGAATTTTCACCTGTTATGAAAGTGATGCTATAGTTTTCACGTGGCTATCTGGAAGTAACTACACAGGACATACCCCAAGGGTACGCGTAGGTCCAGGCCAGGGGTCATCGTCATGCTGGCTTGTGGCGGACATTTGTCAAAATTCTATTTTTGCCACAGACATACAAAATGAGTAACACAAACACACAAAGAGCTAGCTCTAAATGTACACGGCATGTGTATTGTGTACACTCTCTGAGTTATGGGAGTCCTTGGAAATAATACGTCTAAGAACCGCTGGCCTAGTGGGACTCCATAGTGTCAGTAAATCAGTGTCATATTCATATTCCAATAATAATCACTATCATATTCTGTATCATATTCTGAAGAGACTGACATTCAGTAATTGGGTCTTATGATGAAAATAAGAACATTATAATGGCGTGTAAAAGGATCTGGAATTTGCCACGGATGAGGCCAACTCTTACGTACTGTACATGTACGGACATATCGATGACCTCTGACCTCAAGGGTACATACAGATGTGCCATTCCAACTCTTCACGCTTTCCTGATCTTTTCCTACTGCTTTGCTACTGAAAATAAGTGATAAAGTGACCTTTATCTAATGCCCCGTCCCCCTTTCTCATTGACGATGTTCCGACAATGCACTGGTAATCTACCGAACTGCCAATGGCAGGACATGTGAAGTTCTCATTTGTATATGTCCAGGGAGTGACTCAGGTTCATTCATATTCACAGAGCTGTAGCTGTTCAATCAGACGCCAAGGTCTGACGTGACGTCACGTAACGTCCGTCCGCTACATTAAAAACTGTGATCCCCGCTGCACGGCGGAGGAAGAGGTTGAGTCATCCAAGCAGGTCAAAGTGTTCACAGCGGAGTCCATCAATCACCTCCTCCTGCCTCCAGCAGCAGGTATATATACGTCTGTAGCGAGCAAGAGGCGCGCACGTGTGGTTGAGAGGGGCGTGGAAGAAGTGGGTAGGCACTAGGACCTGCAGGCGAGCCACACAGGAGGGTGGGAGCAGGCTTTGGGACTCTCTCTCACTAAAACTTTCAGAACAATTCATTTCCCAAAGAGTGTGGGTGGGAGACAGACAGAGCGTGGATGGCCCCAGACCTGGATTCACAGCTTTAACAAGCAAAGGAGCCTATTGGAGTGGGGAGTTTTGCACTTTGGGATAATTCCGCTGCTTTGGAACTCCTGGAGAGTGTTTGTGTGTGTGTGTGTGTGTGGGTGTGTGGGGGTGTGTGTGTGAGGTGGAATATACTGTTGACAGACTTTCTGTGGAACTTTACACTTAAACCAAGCGAGCTGGGAGAAGGAGCCCTTATAGGGTGGTGAGTTCTGTGCTGTTTGATTTGGAGTTAAGTGAAATTGTGTGTGTGTGTGTGTGTGTGTGTGTGTGTGTGTGTGTGTGTGTGTGTGTGTGTGTGTGTGTGTGTGTGTGTGTGTGTGTGTGTGTGTGTGTGTGTGTGTGTGTGTGTGTGTGTGCGTGTGCGTGTGCGTTTGCGTCTGTGTGTGTGTGTGTGTGTGTTTGTGTGTGTGTGTGTGTGCGTCTGTGTGTGTGTGTGGGTGGTGCGGTGTGGAACAGAGAGTCAGATGTGTCACTCCAAAAATTGTTTTCTTCATACCTGTCATTAAGTGAAAGTGGAGCTTCTGAATTGCAATTGAAGTCACCAGCAGGCCCGGCGGCTCCCCTCGAGGGGACACAAAATTCAACAGAGAAAGATCAGAGATCAGTGATGGATGCATAATCCTCATATGGACTCTGTTATGTTGTGTTGTGTTCTGTTCTGCCTCTTTCCTCCTGGTCCCCAATCTGATAACCGTGGTCAATCAGAGACTGTATAGGAGAGGAGAGGACAGGACAGGAGAGGAGAGGGGGAAGGTAAAGATGGGGGGGGGGGGGGGTTCAGGGGGGTGAGAAGGGGTTTCTCTAAACTTCAATGGGAACAAGTTCGCTGTTCAGAAAACTCTTGGGACATCAGGTTACCGTCCTCTCTCTCTCTCTCTCTCTCTCTCTCTGCTCATGTTACACAACCCTCTGAGCGTCTTTTCCAGCGTTAACGAGCTCCAGCGTCCAAACATGAAGTGTGTGTCGGCAAGAGTTTATCCTCATGTCAGGGCGGGTCTTGTTGCAGTGTATGTGTGTGTGTGTGTGTGTGTATACCATACGTAGGTAGTATATTATGTGCATTACATTTTCATGGTCCGAAGTGTGCGTGTCTGTGTGTCTGTGAATATGTGTTTGTGTGCGTGGCCATGCGCGTGTGTGTTGTGTGCTAAAGACAGACCTCATGCCTGCCACTCCTACCAGAGAATTCCTGGCGGGCTTCTGTCAGGATAGGAATGTCACCACCGTCAACATTTATCCACAAACAAACGCAAACACGTAAACTGCTTCATGCATGCGCCGTAGGCTTAAATAGTTCTCTTTACAGGTGCACTAATAGTGAACCACATCAACAAGACCGGCGTTGTGTATACGCTTGCATGTTCTCTCTCTCTCCCTCCTACTGTGTGTCTCTCTCTAACTCTTTTTCTCTCTCTCTCTCTCTCTCTCTCTCTGTCTCTCTCTTTATTCCTCGATTTCACTCCCTTTGGCTGTAGCTGAGTGAGAGTCTGTCTGTCTGTCTGTCTGTCTGTCTCTCTCTCCATCTCTCTGTCTCTGTCACACACTGACACGCATCTGTGAATTGTCTGTTTCCGCAGTGTTGTCCACATCTGTGTCGGATAAACAAACTTATCAAAACTTTGAGAGGAGGCCAACGAGTCAAGCCCCTCTTGGGAGAAAATGTGCGCTAGCTGGACCGAGAGAGAGAGAGAGAGAGAGAGAGAGAGAATCCTGCAGATTGTTTATGAGCATCACTGTCGTTGCCAGTAGCGTGTCCTGGACAATGAAACTGACGATGTGTTTTCATCGCCCCAGTGTTGGTCTATGTCAACAGAGGAAGTGGAGAGAGAGAGACAGGGAGAGAGAGGTAGAGCAGGCTCTCTACAGTACACAGGAGCATAACGTTCTAAAGATGCATAGCCCCTACACAAGTACCAATAAACAGCACGTGTTTAATGATCCTGACCCGTCCGTTTGTTAAAATACAGTTTAGGCATTTAGCAGACGCTCTTATATCCAGAGCGACTTACAGTAAGAAGGGTAAACACATACTGTACTGTGCATCAAATGCAGAGAGACAGTGTAGTGTCTCAGAACACTTAACTATAGGATCACATAGAATGCAGAGAGACAGTGTAGTGCCTCAGTAAACTATAGGGTCACATAGAATGCAGAGAGACAGTGTAGTGTCTCAGTAAACTATAGGATCACATAGAATGCAGAGAGACAGTGTAGTGTCTCAGTAAACTATAGGATCACATAGAATGCAGAGAGACAGTGTAGTGTCTCAGTAAACTATAGGATCACATAGAATGCAGAGAGACAGTGCCTCAGTAAACTATAGGATCACATAGAATGCAGACAGACAGTGCCTCAGTAAACTATAGGATCACATAGAATGCAGAGAGACAGTGTAGTGCCCGGTAAACTATAGGATCACATAGAATGCAGAAACTATAGGATCACGAGTAAACTATCATCATCAGTCTAAAAAATATGCTGTCAAAATATTCATCTGTACATTGAGACTATAGATACACCAGGCAAACGATAAACCTAGCATCTGTCTAAATTATAACATTGTGGTCGAGAAAGACAAGCATAAGAAACAAAAACAAAATAAGTCTTAAATAGCTCTATCTATTCCCGTTGCAATCATTGCTATAGTATCTAGTCTCTCCATCTCATTAGTAAACAGAACTTAATGTTTCAGGTTGGGAAACCAATCAGGAGAGAGAATGAATACGTACATTACATGATGAAGTATAAACTAGTGAAATTTGAAGATGATTGCAAAAAAACGATGGTATAAATCAAATAAAAATACATTTTAGCATCGTGTTGACCACTTAAATCTTGTGTTCTATGACAGCAGCTTTTTCAGTTTGGAGGGAAATTTTCTCCTGTAATGACTTGCCAAAAATAGGGTTTGAACGTTGTTAAACGGGAGATTGTCTAATTGAATATATCCCTCAAAGTCATGCAAGCATGCACCATCCAAACACAGCCTGCAGCACTGCCTGAAACAGCTCCTACCATATAAACTATACAGTGGTGTAAAGTACATTTACTCAAGTACTGTATCCTACTTAAGTACAATTTTGAGTTTTGTATTTATTTATTGTCAATATTTTCACTTCTACTCCACACACAAAATATTGTACTTTTACTCCGCTACAATTATTTGAAAACTTTAGTTACTAGTGACTGTGTAGATTTAGATTTGTATTACTAAACATACATCAACCACTTAAGCTCTCTATATATTTCTATTTTTGAAAATAGCCAATGATCAGATTCCTATACATGTTGGTACTTTAAGTATATTTTTAGGCCAATACCTTTGTACTTTTACTAACGTAAATTCTGAATACCAGACTTTTACTTGTAACTGGGTATTTCTACATTGTGGTATTGATACTTTTACTCACGTAAAACAAATGACTCTGACTCCAGCATTGACTCTGGTCTTGTGTGTGTTGGGCAGATGGGCACAACCATGTCTGTGATTATTCATGACCCGTCTCAGGTTTCCCTTTGAAGCTGACTTACAGCTTTCCCTATGTTAGCACCATCATGATATGCGTGCGTGCGTGCATGTATGTGTGCATGTTCATGTGTGCGTGTTTCAGTGTGTGTGTGTGTGTGTGTGTGTGTGTGTGTGTGTGTGTGTGTGTGTGTGTGTGTGTGTGTGTGTGTGTGTGTGTGTGTGTGTGTGTGTGTGTGTGTGAAGCACATTACACTATACACTGTACATTTAGACAAGACATGATGGTGAGGACACTTTCTGTGTTCATGGTCAAAATGTTTTCTTACTGTTGGTCTTCCAGTAAGATTCAGGTTGGGTGAGGATGGCTATATCTTGCTCGACGGCCCTTACCCCTAAACTTATTTGCCATTTTTGTTACTATTTTGAAAAACATTTAAAAATAGTTCAAATAGCTGATATACAAGCTCACAATGTGTTGATGTAGGTCGGCTAGCAAATAAGTTTAGGGATAAGGGGTAAGGGGTGGCGCAAGATAGGGCCTCGATTTCACACATCCCAAATTTCTACTCACACTGCTTAGCATTGAGAGCTTGTAGATCGGCTATTTCTGGTGCATTTGTGTGTGTGTGTGTGTGTGTGTGTGTGTGTGTGTGTGTGTGTGTGTGTGTGTCGCTTCCTCTCGATGATATTTCTATATCAGTGGTTTTCAATGAGTGGTCCGGGGACCACCAGTGGTTCTTGAAGGGGTTCCAGGTGGTCCACAGCAGCTAAATGAAGGAGAGCTTCTAACCAAATGGACCCTTATTAGTTCTTTAACTTTTGTGTAAAATGAAACAAAATGAACCCTCACAGGGGAGTTAAATCATTGTTAAACATCTGCATTACTTAAAGATGGAGTGCCGCGATTTTTTTCCACCCTAAAACATGATCATCAGGTATTATTAGAATATAAGGAGGAAGATTTCTTTCAAAAAAGTGTACAGTATTTGTTAAAATGTTGTTTTTATGTGGGCACCCCCACCAGTTCATTAAGTATGCCTGGTTTGCCTGGTGGGTGGTGATGGGTGGTGATCCACCTGAACTGAAGCCGCACCCACAGCTGTAGTTGTATGATAAAGGGGGAGGAGTTAGGGGAGGGGCTGATAGTGTGATGTCACTATATTACTGTTTTTTTCATTGGCACGTTTGACTGTCAAGGGTTCAGCCACCAGGAAGAAACCCTAAATACAAACTCAATACACCATTGTCCATTGCACATAAAAACGACTCCAGGGTGTCTAATGAAGTACTCATAAACACATGAAAAACTGGAAAAATACAAAACTTGTGGCACTCCCTCTTTAATTTACAAGAAGTCTACACAATTAGAGAATGGATTTGTAGACAAAATCGTATCCAAAGATAACAAAATTCTTTAGTTTTGGGTCAGCAAGTCTAAATCTCATCAAATGTTGGTCTGTGGCTCAAATGCCAAATAAATAATGGCCCTTGATATGAAAAAGGTTGAAAACCACTGATTTACTTCATTATGTTTATATGTTCATCGGTTCACTACTTTGGTGGTGGTGGTTGTGTGGAGGGGGCGAAAAATACTGGATAATAATGGATCCATCACGGATAAAAGTCAGAAACTGTTATCTTGCCTATAGGCTCTTCAGCGAGGGGCCACCACCACGCTTTGAAAGTGAGTCTCCACTAATTTGGCCTCCTTTGTGATGGCTCTTCACATCCAGAGGGCTCCACCCTTTGAAGTTCTAAGCACTACAACATGATGGAGCCCCCTCCCATAAATACAGCATAAAGCAAGCTTCTAGTGGGAGTTGTCCAGACTTGAGAGGGTTAATGCGTATGACACCTGGGGGATAGGCGGACTGTGGGACACACAGTGGTGGAAAGTAACTATAAGTACATGTTTACTATATCCAATCCAATACTTTTACTTCTACTCCACTACATCTCGGATCCAAATATAGTACTTTTACACCCCTACAATTATTTAAAAACTTTAGTTACTAGTTAGATTTTCATTATTATTATTACTATATACATACATTAATTAACCACTTCATACATTTTGGCCATTACATTTTTTTTTTATTCCGTTATTTACTTTAAAAAAAATTCTATTAAAAATGTCAGATCTTTTTCCACCACTGGGTGTGTTAACCCATTTAACCAGAGGTGCTCCATATGGAAATTATGACCAATATCCGATTGTCATACCAGCTGATACCCACATAACCGCTGACGCTCTTAAAGGACAACTTTAGTTTTTTTCAACCAAGGTTCATGTTTTATGTTGTTATTAGAGAAAGTAAAAGGTGAGTGTAATTTATTTTTCATTTGCTGCTTTCTTTCGTTTTAGGGATTTTAGCTGTTTTTGACAGGGGGGCGGGGGCATTCGAGCACAGGGCTAAATATGTATTTCTTTACAAAATTTGATAGCGATTTATTTTTTTATTCTTTACTATAGTCCTACTATAGACCCCAAGAAATTACATTTGGCCACAAAACATCACGAGATCTACTGAATGTGTCAAACTGACATTGAGCCTATGACACACAGTGTGGCTTCCCCCCAGTAGGCTACCTTCACATTCAGTAGATCCTGTGATGTATTTGTGGCCAGATGTAATTTCCTGGGGTTTATTAGGACTATAGTAAATAATAAATAAAGAAATCGCTATAACATTTTGTAAAGAAATACATATTTAGCCCCATGCTCGAATGCCCCCGCCCCCCTGTACAAAACAGCTAAAATCCCTAAAACAAAAGAAAGCAGCAAATGAAAAATAATTAACACTCATCTTTTACTTTCTCTAATAACAACCTAAAACATGAACCAGACTGGCTGCTCTGCAGGTACTAAGACATTGACGTCACATTATTATTGCATCATCAATATCAGTAGAAGAAATCCGGATTATTTTAGATAGGTTCGATACCCATACCCATATTATGGCCGATATGGCCCGACTTTCATATGCTATACTGATTATATTGTGCATCTCTACATGTTACCCATTTGCCTATATAATAGCCGTCGATTAATTTACCTCTGCTGCACACCCCACAGTACCAACGTAGGTCCCATCCAAACATGTTTCATCACACAAAACCAGACACAACATTCTTGTGTGGTCAAAACAATACATTGATGGATCCATACTTTGTACAAGGCCCCTAGCTGCTTCGGTTGTTTCTAGGGTCGCTGCCACCGCAGCTTGGCACGGGTCAAGGTAGCAGCAGGAGGTCAGAACAGGGGGGGGGGGGTAAGGTGAAGCAGCTGCATGGAGCAGTCTGTCTGGAATATCTGTGTGAGAGGTTAAAGACTAAAGTTCAGACCTAAGGGTCATTTCTGTGTTTGTGGAGAAACGGGAAGAATTGGGAGGTCAACATTGCCGGAGAGGAGAGGAGAGGAGATGAGAGGATGGAAAACACAGAGACATCTCACATGCAATTTGGGGTTTGGCTTTAACTCCAGTGTGGATGTATGCTATCCCAACAACTTTGAGAAGAAGCATATTATATAACAGAGATGTTTGACAGTCACAACCTACTACGTTTAGACTGCTGGAGACGTGGGCAAGCATTCCATTGTCCCACCAACCATTGCACCCATATGGAGCTGTTTTTATAACTGCTCTTTTGTTGTTACCAAATCGAAAATATATACTATACTACCGCACTACTCTGTAAGGTTCCCAGATTGTGGAAAACTTTTAATCCAGAGGTGTTACGCAACTTCGGCTCCTCCTTGATTGTGTGTGACTGCTGCTAAAGATCAAGGTTTGACAGGTGCTTCTTCAAAGCGATGTGCTTGTCTGTGTTTGTCTGTGTCTCTGCGTCAGTCAGTCTCTCTGTCTCTCTAATGCGTGTGCGTGCATGTCATATATGTGCTGCTAGTGTGCCGTAGTAAAAGTGCATCAAAGTCTACTTAAAGTATATTTTTGATGCCGGTATCAGGTAACATGCATGGGGTCTGTCCCCGTTACTATGTGCTAGACCCCTGGGATATGGATGCTGAGGTGGAGCGCGACACCTACCATCAGCTCCCAGTATTTACCGTGCTAGACCCCTGGGATATGGAGGCTGAGGTGGCGCGCCACACCTACCATCAGCTCCCAGTATTTACCGCACATCTTGCTGCACCCAAGCCGTGCTACTCCTACGCTGAGTTGGCAGTGCCCGGGGTCGAACCCTTGACTTTGTGGGTCAAAGGTGAGAGCTCTACTGACTGTGTTAACCAGACGATCTTCAAATAGCCTTCTACAGTATGTATAAAATAGGCATTAAGTAAGTGGTTGATAAGTGTTTTGTAATATAATAATTTAGATCTACAAAGTAACTAGCAAATACAGTTTTTCAAATAACGTTTACGTTTCACTGTAGTGGAGTAAGACATTTTCATTTTCTTCTGAGATGTAGTGGTGTGCAAGCAAATGTACAGAAAATTGGAAATGCTCAAATAATATAATTATAAATAAATATGAGTCCCGGTACTTAAATACAGTGCTTGAGTAAATGTACTTAGTTATTTCCCACCACTGCATAGCCTACATGCTGGTGTGTCGAGTGCATCAAAAAAGACATGACGGACAACTCGATGCGTAGACAGACATGCCTGCTCATTCCATGTTGAATGCCTCTGTGACTTTCAGTTATGGACTACTAAGATGTGCTGTGCATTCATACAGCCTACTGCAGGAGCCCATAGTATGATAAATCACCAGTGGGGATTTTACTGGTACAGTAACAGCATGCTGCGGCTATAATGTGTTGACTTAGTCAGTGTTTGATATGATGACTTGCCTCACCGCAGCCACTGTGTGTGTGTGTGTGTGTGTGTGTGTGTGTGTGTGTGTGTGTGTGTGTGTGTGTGTGTGTGTGTGTGTGTGTAATCCTAAATGTCTGCTTGTGTAAGCGAGTGTGTGTGCGTGCGTCTGTGTGTACCTTGTATAGATCAGTTGACATGTTGCTGTCATCACTCTCTCTTTTCCTCTTTCCTTTCCCCGGCCGCTGTATTGGGTTGGCAGACTGATTGTAGCTTCTTGTCTGGACATGAAACACCCAACGTATATCACACGATGAGAGATACGATAATATCAAAATATAATATAATATCTGAAAAGCGCTCTTTAAAGTGATACAAGGGCCCAAATCTAAAGATAAACACAATAGAGTATACCGAAGTCTGGAGTAATTTACGCATCCTACCTGGGTCGCGTTTCTTTCCGTCATTCTGAATTAGACTTTTTAATCATATAAGAACTGTGTTCCAAAAAGAAAGAAACTAATTATCCCGGCGGTTATTACTGCCGACGAATTAGTTACATTTCGCCAAAAACAGAATGTGTATCAAATATGAGTGACTGACTATCGTAAACGACAAAGAGCCACCTCCCTGACAATATCACAGGGACATTTTTTTTTTGTGACCACAATCTTATATGAGACGATTCTAAGATGACCCAATGCTATTCTCCATAGAGAAAAATGCCCGCAACCCAGCTGGGGATGAACGAGTGACATCAGGACTTTGGTACTCTATAGAGAGAGATACACGCAAGACGAATTTAAAGGCATTACATAGACTCTAAACACACATTATTTGCAGCTGAGTAACCCCTTCACCAGCACAAAGCATTCTTCCTGATACTTTTATATTTTTATTTTAATATTTAAAACTCACCCTCAAAACAATTATACAGCAAGCTAGCAGGCAACATGGTATTGGTGGGTGACTTAAGTATATTGACATTTCCAGCTCTTTAATAAACAGAAAATAATTGTAAAAAAATAAAAGAAGAAAAGAAAAAATAAACTTTCTGAGTACCTCTAGAAGTACCCCAAAGTACCCCTGGGGGTACTAGTGCGGCAGTGCCCACTGCCCCCTTTTAAGAAACTCTACCAATATAGAGATAGAGAATTTAGACATACACAAACCCAAATCTAATACACAATACAGAGATACACACTCCAAATCGAAAGATATATACACAATATAAGGATACACGAGCCAAATAAGCAGCGGCGTGTTTGTGTTTGGTTTGGAAACGCAGCAAAAAAACACACGCCTTAGCCCCAAGGATACGTACAACTAAGGCTGCTTATTATGCACTTATATGCCAATTTGGGAATAAACTGTATGCACTGGGAAGATGAGCCCCTGGTGTCCACACACGCGCGCGCACACACACACACACACACACACACACACAGACACAGACACACACACACACACACACACACACACACACATGCTCTGTTTTACGCTACCATCACGCAGACAGCACCACTTCCTCCAGTTGCTAGTACAGCATAGCCACGAGGGATTACAAGAATTCAGCTTCTGGAGATGTTTGCCCCCCTCCCCTGTATGTGCACCGTGGCAGTCTGCTGTATGCGGCAACACGTTTTGTTTGGGTTGAACGCAGTGTTGATTTGGGCGACTAAAACCATGGCGACAAATGTTCGTCGGCTATACCTATTTTTCACTGACGAAAACGAAATTAAAACTAAGCTATATGTTTGATGACTAAAACTAAGACTAAATATACAGTATTGACAATTTCGTCAACAAATAAAAACTGGACTAAAATGTCAGGGAGGGACAAGTGGAGAAGAGATCCAGTAAAAGAACGGATATTTTATGTTTGGTTGCGCTCTGAAAATAGAAGATCTACACAGTACACACGCACGCCCACACGGACGCACGCGCACACACACACGCACGCACACACACACACACACACACACACACACACAGTCCAAAATACCGTAAAAACAGATCAAAAGCAGACACAAACAAGCCTGCATGCACCAGAGAGGAGCCACTTTCCACTCTCCACCTTTGGCCATAGCTCTGCTCACACACAGGACATGGTGTGCTGTTAACAGACAGAGGATAGCCTGGGAGGTCCCACAGAGACAGGTGGTCGACATCAGTGAGAGATAGAGGTAGCCAGAGCACCAGAGAAAACCACGAGAGAAAGTGTGTGTGAGAGAGATGAGGGGAGACCACACAGAATGGGGAACAGATAGGTCAGGCCTTTAGCTAGAAGGGCTAGGCAGGAACGACAGTGACGAACCAACTAATGTGACTGTAGAAGACCAGAAGGTATTTACCGCATACCGTTTCAAGTGTCTAATAATGCAATCCTGTCCGTCACATGGCTGAATCCGTACCAGCTGGACATGGCTACGTTTGTACTGGCTGGCTGGTCAGACATAAATTACGCTCCCTGTTTTTAAGGCTTATTTATTCTCCCAGAATATGAGACTATTACCATCAGCACCCAGTTTCTATATCCGTAAATTGATATACTGTAGACCCAGGCCCTCCCAGAATGTTACGCTGGCCGTAGCTGTCTCTAACCTAATGCCTAAACACGTCCATATATCTACAATACTACATTTAACTGTCTCTAATGACTATGGCTGTCCTGATTACACATAAGGCACATAAGTTGACAATTAATTGTCATGCACACAAATAATTGTGATCCATGATTAATGATTATGATTCGGCATTAAAATTGGAACTTTTAATATGAATAGAAATTACATTTATTTTTGCCTTTTAGGCTTCGTAATGAAAAAGTGCACAGGGCAGGTATGTCAAATAAGTTAAATAATATAATAATATTTGTAAAGGAAGGAGAAGGTCGCACAGCTCATAGTCACGATGCAAAAAAACATTTTTATTTAAAGACCAACGTTTTGGCAAGCAATATGCCTTCCTCAGGGTATATGTTATACCCTGTTATGATACCCATGTTATACATCATGGGTATGATATGATACTGCCGGTTCAGGAACCACCACATTAAATGTGTTAGTTGTAAAAGATGCAAATGTGGCAAAAGGACATTTTGTCATCCTAGTATGATGGATCCTTAATACCGCCCACTCTGCTGAGTGCTGACAGGAATGCACTGACCCTTTGCAACTTAATCCATGTCCTAGCACCTTGACCAATGTCCTTAATAATAATAACCATTATTGTTCCGAAGGATATTCATCTTCACGGGTCTGTTCAAAACACCCATAACAAAACACAAAAAATATAACCAAGACCATACATAAACATGAAGTCCCCACTGTATACCATCCTATCGGCGGGGCAGTTTGTTTAATGCCGCGATGGACGAGGGGACCTACTAAATCAGACCTTTTCCCACGCTAAGGTTCTGTATCTTTTGTCCCGATGGAATGAGGCGATACAGGGGACGATCAGCGGCATTTGATATTGAAAGTGCTAACGGTGTGATGGCCTTATTGTTCGTATCAGAAAGTGTGGGTGTGGAATGTCTGATGATCTGTGTGTGTGTGTGTGTGTGTGTGTGTGTGTGTGTGTGTGTGTGTGTGTGTGTGTGTGTGTGTGTGTGTGTGTGTGTGCGTGCGTGCGTGCGTGCGTGCGTGCGTGCGTGCGTGCGTGCATGCGTGCATAGAAAAAGAAAAAGCTTGTAAATATAAGAGACCCTTCGGTTGTACCGCTTGTAGCAAAAGCTCAGAGACCCACGGTGAAAGCGCTCAAACTTGATTTATTATCCTGCCCTGATCTCATTACCCCTCCCCCTCTCTCTCTTCTTCCCTTTCTTCACCCATTTTCTTGCCTGTAAAACAGTAATGTGACAATAAAGCTGATTCTTTACTGTACAGTATGCTACATGACAGAGAGTAATGACAGAGACAAAAAACTGTGCAAGTCGCGACAGAAATATCAGCCGATAGATAGAGATGCAGATCATTAACAGTGGGTTTATCGTGAAAGTTTGAATGCAACAAACAAGGACATTTATTAAATATTTCTAAATAATATGAACTACAGTATATTGTGGAAAGATGTTGGCAGTATGTTACATGACCCTGATGTATCAATGGGAAACCAGAATGAATGGTCCTTTAACCACTTAAATCCTATATAACGAAGTATATAGGGATCCAACTGGGCTCTACTTTGTCCACATTTTCTTCCTCTCTATAGGGGGCTCCATTTTTGTCTCATCTTTCTAAAGCCACTATTTGGGGATTTAGGAGTGGGCAAAGGGTGTTCCCCCACTAAAGTTGGTATTTTGGTTACCAACTTCCCTTAAACACCTCCATTACCCGTTATATTATGCATACTGTAGGTGTGGTTTGGGCGTTGCAATAATTAAACCAAATTCAACCAATCACCAGTCAACGTGTTATCCGTTGCCCGTTAGTGCTATATTGCTTCATAGCCGCTGCCCTGAAGTCTCACTGCTGCACCCCCCCCCCCCCTTCCCCCCATGGTGCCGGTGCCGTTCTTTTTTTTTCTCCACACGCACAGAGCCAAGAACACTCGTCTTTTCATTGAGTCACAACTCGCTCAAATCTTGCTCATTTCTTTAAATGCTGAGTTCTATGTAAACTACGGAATTAAGGCTTTTGGTATATCGTGCGTGTAGGCCGTCTCTACGGAACGGTATGAAGCGAAAAGGAAAGTTCGGTCAATAAACCCCATTTGCTGCTATGGGGTGATCATGAACTGAAAGAGCAAATGGAAATGGAATGGCACACAACTAACTTATTTGACTATACAATTATATAAACACAATGGACACACGGAAGTGGCAGGCACTCGACTTCTGCTGATTATAGGAAAATTACAAAGAGATAGTAGAATAAGTAGAGATGAGGCAGCCTACTCTGTGCCTGCAGACATCTCCATTGAGGCGTGCGGCGTGCCGTGTGCCGCTCTACCAAACTAATTTAGCATGGCTTACGGGTGCTTCTTCTTTTTCTTCTTATTGGGTTTATTGGCGGTTGGCAAACATATCTGTGCATTACCGCCACTTACTGTATTCTTGGAGTTACTATACTCTCCTATTTACAAAAATAAACAAAAAGTCCACCCAAAGTGATCCCCTTCCATATCTTTTGTCCATAAACAAAACTAGGTAAAAAAAAGTGCCCTTCTGGGCACAGGTCTCCACCAGGATTTCTTCCTCAGCCTAGTGGGAATATGCGTGCACAGTTTCATCGCAATCGGACGCTGCGTTGAGGAGTTGTGGCGATTTGTACAAAGCGGGCTACTCCTGAAAACTGTAAAAGCCAATCGTGGCCAATCTGGATGGAATATGAGAAATCAAACAAACCTGTCTTGATCACATGACTATGGAGATCATGTGTACCGATTTGCGTGAAATTTGGATAAAATCTGAAGGAGTAATAATAGAAAATGTGTTTTACATATGTCGGCCTCCTGGTGGCGCTATAAAGAGCAGATGTGAAAAATTCCAGGCAAATGTTTTTCCTTGGCCTCTAGGGAGTTGGCATACAAAGTTATCCACAGATCCGTGCAGTTAGAGGTAAAAACACTTTTCGGCCAGTTATAGCGCCACCTTGAGGCTGAGTTGAAATTGTTCATGTGGCATTTCGTCCTCGGCCTAGTGGGAATGTGGGTGCAGAATTTCACGGAAATCACGCGATGTGTTCATGATTTGCAGCATTTTGTTTGAAACGGAGCACTCCTGTGAACTTTGGAAGCCAATCTTAACCAATCAGGATGGAGTCTGAGAAATCTGAAAGACCGGTTTCGTTGAATGGCTCTAGAGAGACTGTGTACCAATTTGCGTGATGTTTGGACAAAATCTGTAGGTGTACTGTGCAAAAACTTGTTTTGCACAAAGCGGCCTCCTGGTGGCGCTATAACAGGCCGTTCTGGAAAGTTTGGGGCAGAGGTTCATCGTTGGCATCCAGGGAGTGTGTGTGCAAAATTTGGCATGGACCGGGTTAACGGTGGCCGAGATTAGCTGCTCACGGACACAAAGACGGACACACGGACGGACGGACACACACACGGACGGACGGACGGACGGACGGAGTGCAAAACATACTCTCCCCCCATGCCTTCGGCCTGGTGGAGACAAAAATCATCCCCATCAAGCATTGTCCATTCTGTTAAGTGCCTCCTACTCCGGGCCAGAGTAGGCATGAATCCCTCATTCAGCACTGTCCAGGTCCTCTCCACTGACGTCATCAATCTTCAGGAATCTCTTTGCCGCATCGAAAATCATTTTAATTCTCTCCGACTTCCCTTTGATCTCTACTGCACAATTAATTATAATTAGATAAACGCCAAAAAACTTTTCTTGTCCATACAGATGCCAGGCTCAGCTGCATTTCTTTTTTGTTCCTGTTTCTCTGCCACTCCTGCCTCTCTCCTTACTTCACTTTCCTCCACTCTCTTCACTGCTTCGGCGTAGTCCCTCTTGTCCCTCATGTCCCTCTTTCCAGTTCTAACCTTTTCCACTTTGATTTCTTTTGCCTTCTTAGGGCACTGCGCTGACCCTGCGTAATGTTCTCCCCCACAATGCAGGCACTTTGCTGGTTTTTCACTGCAACCCTCGCAGTTTTCCTCACTGCACCTCGGGCATCTTTTAATCCCCCTACATACTGCCACGATATGTCCATACATTTGACAGCAGAAGCACCGGAGTGGTGCTCTTTCAAACAGCCGGACCCTGTAGCTCAAGTAATGGCAATACACTCGCTCTGGAAGCGTGTCCCCTTCAAAAGTTAGGCAAACAGACTTGGTCTCTTCTCTTTCCCCATCTCTAAACCGTGTGAGCCGCTTTGCATCCCGTACTCCTTCAACATCAAGAAACTCGTCAGACTTTACTGTCACTGATCACTCCCTTAATTCACAGTCACCCGTCCGTCCGTCCATCGCTTTGCTTTGAGTGCTATCACTGAAAAGTAATCCCTTCACATCATTATATTTTTATCTAATGTAATCTACGGTGATGTACGTTCCAAGTACAAATGTGCTCTGCAGTCAGAACTAAAATGTCATTGTCTGTCTTGTCTGTATGCGATCTTTCAAATCACTGACCATATCATTATTATGTTCCATATATTTATTATGTTAGTAATTTCAGTGCTAAGGAAAATAGAGAGAACATTTCTTGGAATTGTAGAATATAGTAGAATAGTAATCTAAACTTCTAAAGCCCCTTTTTGACATGGAATCCATAACATTGTTAGGACCTGTTCAGTATCATGTATCATGGTCAGTATCATGGTTAGTATCATGTATCATGGTCAGTATCATGTATCATGGTCAGTATCATGTATCATGGTCAGTGTCATGTCTGTATCATGGTCAGTATCTCAGTATCATGGTCAGTATCATGTCAGTATATTTGTCAGTATCATGTCTGTATCATGGTCAGTATCATGTCAGTATATTTGTCAGTATCATGTCTGTATCATGGTCAGTCTATCATGTAGAACCAAAACTAAGTTCAGCACACTAGGTAAAGCTAAAGTATTGTTACTACTTGTACCTCGGCCTGGCTTTAAGTGGATGTGCGTGCTTTATTGTAGTTTTCAGTCAGTGTCATGTCTGTATCATGGTCAGTATCTTGGTCAGTATCATATCTGACCCGCATTAACTGTTCAGCAGAGCTCAGCAACCAGTTTTCTTTTTCCTTTTTTTTCTTGTCTAAATTGATCTGAAGCCATCATGTAACTTCAGGCTACATTTCATTCAAATGCCAGAGCTTAACTCGGCATGTAAACATGACATAAAATCATAAATGCATTAATGTGTAAGTGTAATTATTTCTAGTACTGATAATACCGAGTTTTCCAGACGTTTTCCAGACGTTTATTAGCTTACTTCAACATTAAGTCACTGTATGAAGGTAAGCGTGGAAAGTCGTAATAATTACCAGGCAATGTACACAAATTAACAATTATTAACCACGTTATGTTGTTAAATAGATGTATTGTATCGAAAACATTACGGTTTCTTGGTTTTGGAGAACCATGTCCGCATTTTATTCTTCTCTCTGTTGGCCTGTAAAGTTGAGTGCCGGCCTGAGATTGGCTAATGCTATATGACGCAGGTGTCTGTGATTGGCTCTGGCTGTTGTTTACTTCCGGAAAACGCAGAAGTAATGTGTACTCGAAATATTATGAATATAACGTTATTATAGAATCATAAATGGTTACTACTTCTACCATTCATTGCCAATGTAAGCGTTTCTAGCTGTTGCAAAAGACACAAAGCTACAAATAAGCTGTATACCTTTGTATCTTGTAGGCTATATAGCTATTTCCCTCATTTGAGAACAAAGGGAAAACAGCGCCCTCTAAATGCCACAGACCATAGTACTGAATGTCAGACATCACTGTATAAGCCATATCTCAAAAACTAGTGTGTCGAAAATTAATTGTAATTCAATGACTTAGCCCCGGTCAGAAACGGTCACATATAAGTATCATGGTCAGTATCATGTCTGTGTCATGGTCAGTATCATGTCAGTATCGGGGTTTACAAAAAAAAAAAGATTAACGTTCTCTCCTATGGCCTATACCGCATTACTACAGAATGGAATTGTGGACAAAATTGTATTCAACGACAACAAAATATTCTTAGTTTTGGGTCTAAGAGGCTAGATCTCATCAAATGGTAGTTTGTGGCTCAAATGCAGAATATATAATAGGCCTTTATATGAAAAAGCTTGAAAACCATTGCTATAATGGAACATTGCCAGCGGATTATCACATTTAAATGGCAAAGGAGCTTAAACACTTGAACCCTATTCTATATTCTGCAAATATAGCAGATCAACAACAACACGTTGTGAGCTTGTACAGTATATAATATATTGGCAATTTTACGCAAACACTGTTATTTGCTATAGAGGGGAAAAGGTACGGCCCCTATTACAGACCACCGCTAGGGACACCAGTAAAAAAAAGTATATATAGGCTTGTTTAAGAGTGGTTAAGAGTACAGTAGGAATAGCTACACCAGCAGTTCGCTGGACCACACCATAAGATGAAGTTTCTGGTAAAACTATCGGGAGGGCCGGGGAGACACAGGGATGCGGACAATGCATATCCTGTTTCTACTCAACACTTTGAAACTCTCTCTGGTTTACAGAGGCCTCCTCGTACATCTCTCTGTCTCTTTCTCTGCGCCCCCACAGCCTCCCCCAAATCTGTCCATCTTACAATCCCCACAGCATCCTGCGTCCCTTTCATCTCCCTCCTATAATATGGTTCTATTATTTATTGTTGTCCCCAGACATCATCACTGCCCATTTCTCCTCCATCTCCACCCTCTATTACTTTACTTCGCCTCCTATCTTCCCCCCTCCCTATCCCTTGACATCACTGTCTCCATTCCCTCCTCCATCGGCTGTCTTCAACTCTCTCTCCCCCGCCAGGCAGACAATCCCGTCCACAGCGCTCTCTCTTCTCTCTCTATCCCACCGTGGGATCTTAGGTTCTCTCTCAACAAGCAACGGGAGTTACAGCATTAGCGCAGCCAGGGCAAAACATTAGCCGCTTGTCATGAGAAGATTGTTGAAAGCCAAGGTCATAAAAGGCTGGGGGCCTGGAAAACATGTTAATCATCATCTTCATCCCCGCCATCGAGGACTGGAGGCTCGGTCTCCCAGTGTTGAATGGGTGGGGTGGATGGCGTTAGGGATGGCCCCGATTTGAGACAGAACCAGGGGAAGACATATCAGGAGAAAGCCCCATCCTAACCCAGCTGTTGTGGGTTCGTTCGTTGAACTGCTGGCTGGATGTATCCAATGACTGGAGCTCGGCGCTCCAAGACAGCAGCGGAGAGTTCATTACGAGGACATTCAACACCATCACACCACTGAAAATCACATCCTGACAGGAGCCCAGTGGGCCCTTAGGCAATGAAAGGAGAGGCAAATATTGTCAGTGGAGAAGCAAAGCTTGCTCTTAGGTTGTTTATTAAGATCAGACTGTAGTGGCAGTAGTAGCTATTTAGGAATTAATCTTGGTGGCATAGTTACTTTGTAGCAAAACCCTTATGGCTCTGACAAACAGAAAATGACAATGCAATTGCATCATTGTAGTGTCACATGAGGCCAGTTGTTCATGTCGAAGGCAGAATAATTTGTCAAAGCATGTCTATCTTTATATTAAATTCAGCTCGTTTGCCAAATAGAATAGGGTACTTTCGTATGTCATTCTGGTCATTCATATTTTGGCATTTAATGTGCTCTCACCTTAGTATGAGGAATGCAGGACTGTAGTTTCACAGACACGCGTATACGTAAAAATTTTCAGGATTATGTGCGAACCTTAAATTATTTAATTAAATTTACTGGGCCTGGGCTGTAGCTCAGCGGTCCAGGCACCTTGGCTGGTAATCCAGTCTGTTAGTGTGCCGTGGGTTCGACTCCCGATCCCGACAGCCTTTACTGCATGTCACTCCCCCATCTCTCTCCCCATTTCCTGTCATCCTAATCTGTCTGTTTTATAAAATAAAAGGCGAAAGCCAAGAAAAAAGAAAACAGATGGTGTTTATAAAAAAGAGAAACAAGTCAAATGCATTACACACTGTGTTCTGGTGGTCTGTGCCCTGTGTTGATGCTCGAAAATAGAACTGAGCTCTGAAAGATTCGCCAACAGGTTGTGGCGCACCCACTTGACACCTCCAGTTTGACAACAGCCGTTAAAAAGAATGGGTGCATTTCTAGACGCGAGCGGCCGATGCTTTGTATCTGTCAAGGCCTTTAGACACTCTCTGCAATGTATATTTCTGCGTTCCACCTGTTAATTTCCCTTTAAATAATGAGCACTGTATAACACATTTTGACGAACAAATTAGGTAATTATTGGAGAGTGGCAAAACTATAAAATACTAAATAAAATGCACCATTCCTTGGTCCTACAAAGAGCTGCATTGTTTTGGGTTGCACTTTCTGTTTGCTGCTCCTCTCTTACTTCCAAGTAATTACCAGTGACTCTAGCTCCCAGCTAACATGCAGTTTGTTTTTTAGAATTATTCACACAAGGATTCAATCTTCCTATTATGACGAATGCCTTTGCATACTTACTGTAGGACAATGGATGACAAAAAATTGGCTACGGTCACATTGCAGTCACAACTTTGTTTTGTGTCACGGGTGGCCCTAGCAAATTGAAAATGACTGGAGCAAATGTTGTGCCCAGTATTGACTGTAGAACTTTACCTCATACAGCTACAGTATGCATTTCTGAAAATGTGTGAAATCTCAACTGTAAAGCAGTGACTCCCAGTGTCAGTGCTCTGACCAGGTTTTGGAGATGGCGGCCAAACATAAAATCCGTACTCCACTATCCGGAAATGGGAACGCTAGTGCCTCTGTGGGTTTGTGTCATGTCAAAACAAGAAAGAAAGACATTTTGTGTGTTTGCCAGAGTGTTAGCTGGCTTCAGTAATACATTTTGGATGTGCTGAACTATTGTTCACTGTGGCTGACTGACATACGCATACATTGTATGTGGCGTTGGAACGACTCGCTCATTACTAACCCTGTCCCTAACACTAACTGCACGCAAAGCCACGTAGTCGGAATAATGGTTTACTGATTAAATCTATGTTTGTATCTCTGTATCTATGTATCTCTATCTGAGTAGAATAAGTTGTCTTTTTTGTGAAATTGGCACTATACGGTACATACTGTACAATATAGCTAATTGAAAGCACAGCCAATCAGCCATACGAGTACTCAAACTGTTCTGGCCATTTGTCCAGAACAAATTCCTTCCATTGGGAAGGCTAATTAAATTAAGTTGACAGTGAATTTCTGGCCTAGTTGGTGGTCGGTGGTGAATCACTTGATAGCTTCTGAAGCAGCCGCAGTCCTCTGTAAACTACAACGCTTGAAGACACGTATGCATACGTGCGTGCACGCACACACTCGTTGGAGGTCAAAACAGCCAAGTTGGAAAATAGGCATGTCCTTAGAGAGGGAAATCGGATCTCCATCAATCCGGTCTCCTGTGTTTATGGATTTGATCAGAAATGGGTTGTGTAATTTTCCAAAAGGAAAATGAGCACTGAGCGGATATAGAAAGATTTGACCCAGGAGAGCAGTACAGGTCTGCACCTGTATGTACACACACACACATGCACAGTTGCGCGCACGCACGCGCACACACACACACACACACACACACACACACACACACACACACACACATCACACATAAAAATCTGTTATCCCTGTTAGAAACTACCTCCGGCTACATGCCTACATCCCAGGATGATGATGGAAGATGAACAGACAGACTAGTTTTAGTCGACTAAATCTGTGCTTTTAGTCGACTAAATCTACAGTTGATTTAGTCGATTAAAATATATTTCGGCGGGCCTTGATGGCATCGTAATGCCTGATTTTACACTTGATTGCAAGCTGAAAATAGCCAATCTACAGCTTAGTTTTTATTTTATTTTATTTAGGCTAGTTTTCGTCAGTGAATTTTCATCATTGTTTTAGTCGATGAAATCAACACTAACAGCCAGCCAGAGAGACAGACAAAGACACAGGAGTGAGAGGGAGAAAGAGAGAAACACACACACACAAATAGTTTGGGTTCAACACTTTCATTTTGGAAACGGTTCAGAGTCTGCAAATTATTTGGATTCGATACGCTTCAAGACAAACACATGTCTCATTGGATCTATGTGTGCCATGTCATTTTAAAATTGAACTCAATTCTGATCTTGCTGAAAGAATGTGGTCACCATGAAGTGCTCCAAAAACACAGATTTTTGTGTCCACTAACAGTTTGCCCAAGAGATTCAATAAAGGATTCGAGAGGATTCTGGTTCGATACGCGGATTCCACATTTAGATTCAGATTTGATCGAGTCCTTTTGAACCCAAACCTGCACGAGACCTAAGCCTGTATCCCACTTGCACTAATAATCCACTGTAATGTTCTATATTGGCGTAATAGAGTGCCGAAGTCCTGGAGTCACTCGTTCGGGCCTGTTGAGAACAGTGTTCGCCGGCTGCCGGGCGTGGCTGCACTAATAACTTTGGGGCAGGCCCGTATATGGGCTTAACTGTGACAGCACCATATATGGGGGCTTCATGGGGTGACCATATACAACCAAACAAACAACACACTGACGGGAAATGCACGATTCCATAGTAAATGTGACCTGACAAAAGGTTGCCATCCTTCATAAATAGCATTTGTTCATGAGCTGTCCCCGCCAGCTCCATCCACTGCCATGAATTTCATCTTCCGGTGCGAGGTTTGCCACCCATGATGAGCATCCCCGGCATCCAAATCGTCTTTCCCTTTATAAACTAGCTTCCTTGGTTTTTACACAGACAAGATGCCAATGCAACAAAGCCCTAAGAAGACACACCGTTTGCCAGTGACAGTGCATGCGCAACTGACAGTTGGCTCTGTTAGCATTTTCCCAAGGGAAAAAATACCCGAATAGTACATATTTTATTCGATTCGACAATGTGTGAATAACTTTTCTGCCTTTGCTGGATATGCTTTATCCGGTAATGATATGGATTACATGTGAGAGAGAGAGAGAGAGAGAGAGAGAGAGAAGGCTCCACAGAATAGAGCTGAACCCAGTAAAGCCAGCCAAAGACACTGGAGAATTGCCAGAAGGCAGTTCATTTACTTTCCTCAGTCCTCACCTCGCCCGCATGCTTCCATGAGATTCTCAAGACACCCCGAACAGATGGGTAGATAGTCCTCCTGCATGCACACAACCTTTTTATTCCACCATGGAACGACCGGACGAGAAACATCTGTCTGACACAGTCGAAAATAGCAAGGCTTGGTCTCTCTGTCTGTGCGGGTTGTGTCCATGCAGAGATAATCTTCACAAACCATTGGACCGATCAACGGCAGATTTTACTTTTTTCACATTGTTTTATATTTTTATATTTTTATTTCATTGTATTCATGTTTTAAGGGGGGGGGGGGGGGGGGGGCTAAAGGGTTTTCTTCTTTGTGGGTCTTAGATATTTCACAGAGAAGATTGTGTGCACATCTCAATGCCTAGGTGCTGGATGTCAGGCATCAAGGCAGATATCAAGGAAGAGAAAAAACATCTGCACACTTTCTAAAGCTCCATGAGACTTACTTTATTAGGAGGCCATAAATTGCCTGATGAAGACCCAGTAGGTCCAAACGTTGCAATGTGTTTCCTCCTAAAAGAGTCTCATGAATCTTTAGAAAGTAGTGTGCGGATGTTTTTTCTCTTACTGGATCTTAGATACTTGACAGGCCTATATACATTTCGGCTTGTAAATCTGCTATTTAAAAAATATTATCTCACATTACAATACATTATATATTTGAAACTTGTAAAACGGGACATTCTGCTGCTAAACCCATTCAGGACAGGAACCCCTTTTGGTGTTTTGACCCCTCTGGACAGTCGGAAATCCCTTTTGGGGTTCTTGTTGCTATGTACAGTATAGCAGCATAACATTTTTGTATTAGATTTTTTTTTTTTTTTTTTTTTTTTAATTCAGAAAACTAAATGACACATTTTGACACCAATACTTTTGTACTTTTCGTCAAGTAAATTTGACTTTTATTTGCAACAGAGTATTTCAAATTTTCTATATTGTGGGATCAATACTTTTACTCAAGTAAAAGATGAATAATATTTTTCCACCACTGCAGTCCCAGGCTGCATGGCGACATGAAGTGATGAGATGATCCACAGTAGAGCTACCCTCTCTTCTCCCATGTGGAACCACCCGAGATCCACATGGTATAATGTTTTATGACGACTTTAATTCCAACTATTCCACACGCTCATCATCACTCACATACAATATATAGTATTATATATTCAGATAAATCCTACATATAAAACGGAACCTTTTGGCACAGCTACCTTTGAACCAGTTATGGTTTTATTAAATGTATAAAGATGTCAGATTTTCTTTTCTTGATGAAAACTGACACCACAGCTGCTTTAAAGCTCTTGCTGGCTCAATGTTCTCTCTGACGCTAGCTGAAAAAAAGAAATGAAAACACCCACACAGTGGATGTGTTACTGTAAGTAGTAAAGTACAGTACCTATATTTGTTCTGCTGCCAGAACAACTCTGTTAGGGTGAATAAAAGTTCACACGTTTAACGTATACATTTTTTTACTGGATTATATTTGAAAGCTGGTCCTTGGTTTAATACGAGGTTAATAGCCTTATAAATCTCTCGTCTGTACAATTTCAAAGAAGGGAATACAATTACCTGTGGACTGTACACAGGGACTTTTTTAGCACTGTGGCACTGCGGCCCAATACACCAGTCACACTTATACAAGTTGACGTTGAGCGATGCCGCACACATGCTTAGTGTGCCTGTTAGCTTATAGAGTGCAATTCTTCATACACTTGTACGCGTTCCTTTGTTCTATGTACGTTCCATAATTTGTCATCATTTGTCACTCATGTACTGTAGGTCTCTCTCTATGCCTCTCTCTTTTTCTTCCTGAGTTGTCCCAGGGCCAGGGGCAGTCTAGTTTGACGTTTGAAGTGTCCCTGATGCACAACAGGTGCCGTGGTTCCCACAGTAAAATGGCTTTCAAAGATGAAGATGAGGGTAAAGGACAGATCAGGGTCTGATCTCTTTCATCTCTGCTACTCACGTTACTGCGGTTATGAGTTGAACTCTAAAAGCATTCGCATTTTTCAATTCTCCTTCCACCACAAGTCTGGCATGAAAGCTATGGACAATACTGAGAAAGAAAGGTGCTTACCTGTGCTGAACGATATTTGATGCAACATGTTTGTAACTTGGTTCTCAAATGGCGTGCTGATCGAGGCACACATGGTGTGCCATGAGACAAGTTGTGAATACAACTATACAAAAAGTTTCACATACTACAGCAGTCTTCTTTCCTTCTGGCTTTTCCCTTGAGGGGTCGCCACAGCGAATCATCTGCCTCCACCTCACCCTGTCCTCTGCCTCCTCTTCTCTCACACCAACTGACTTCATGTCCTCTTTCATTACATCCATAAATCTTCTCTTTGGTCTTCCTCTAGGACTCCCGCCTGGCAGTTCCAACCTCAACATCCTTCTACCGATATATACTCACTGTCCCTCCTCTGTACGTGTCCTAACCATCTCAGTCTGGCATCTGGCTTTATCTCCAAAACATCTGACATGTGCTGTCACTCTGATCCTATCCATCCTTGTTACTCCCAGAGAGAACCTCAAAATGTTTGTCTCTGCTACCTCCAGCTCTGCTTCCTGTCTTTTCCTCAGTGCGACTGTCTCTAAACCTTACAACATAGCTGGTCTCACCACTGTCTTGTACACCTTCCCTTTCATATACTACAACAGTATGTGTAATTCATTCCCAATACAGAGGCACATTCTATAGGGCAGGGGTGGGCAACCTTGATGATGGAGAGGGCCATCGTCCACATTCACACTCACTCCAGACTCCAGAGGGCCATCATCCACACTCACTCCAGAGGGCCATCATCCACACTCACTCCAGAGGGCCATCATCCACACTCACACTCACTCCAGAGGGCCATAGTCCACACTCACACTCACTCCAGAGGGCCTTCGTCCACACTCACACTCACTACAGAGGGCCTTCGTCCACACTCACACTCACTCCAGAGGGCCTTCGTCCACACTCACACTCACTACAGAGGGCCTTCGTCCACACTCACTCCAGAGGGCCATCATCCACACTCACACTCACTCCAGAGGGCCATCGTCCACACTCACACTCACTGCAGACTCCAGAGGGCCACATTGCATATACTGTCAGGCTGCTCTCTGTATTTGAACTATTTTCCTACTTAATCATTCAATGTGACAACAAAAGTAACCAAAATAGCCGATCTACAAGCTCAAAACGTTGAGCTTGTAGAACTGCTATTTTTCTATTTTTAATTGGAATCCTGGATAATTTATTTTGCCTTTTTTTTTTTTATCCTGAAAAGTAATTTTTTTTATTTCATTTCAAGTGCATTTAGTTATACTTATGTTATTTTTATGAAAGAACTTAAATATAAATACATTGAACATGAAAAAGACTAATTTAATTTAATACTAGTCATCAGGGCTTAATTAATGCTGGAGCTGAGCTCCAGAAGCTGCCGGTTGTGCTTTGTTACTTGTAGAGGGTGCTCCGCTACATGTAGAGGCCACTCCGCTATCTATAGGGTGACCAATCTGACCATAATATTAATATACATATTATGTCCCGATCTGTGCGGGACGTGAGCGGACAGTCCTGACTTTTCCTGCGTGCCTGTGCTGTGTGCGGAGAACAGCTTTGGAAACTGTCACTGCGCGTGTGTGCATGCGTGTACACACTAAAAACATGTGGGTTATTTCTGTAACTCAATTCCTGGGTTACTTGCGTTGAGTTATATTTCTGGGTTATTTTCCAGAGCCATAACCATTTCCTGGGTTATAGGGACCCAATTCATGGGTTTTTAAAGTGGGTTAAGATTTCTGGGTTATTTTTCTGAGGGTAACCCAATTGTTGGACCGGATAGGTCACACCCCATGGGAGTGGTTAGAGGAAGTCCATTTCCCAGCATACACTGGGGTGCCAAGGACCGTGTGTTATTGTTCTTATATGTCTTATTATTTTAATATTAGAATGTGTATGTTATGGGTCGTTGTGTTTAGTGTTTTGTTATGGTATTATTTGGTGATATGTTGTTTTATGTGATTTGTTAGCAAAACCATGAATGTAAATGTCTGTTTGTTTGGTCAGTCTCTCTCCCCTTTTCCCATTCATATAGTATCTGTTGGAAAGGGTTTGTTGTTGATGGTTGCTCCAACAAAGAGTTTCATGCCTCTTGCAGGCAACTATACACAGTAAAAACACTTTGGATATTTATGTAACCCATCCCAGCCATATCAATTTCCTGGGATATAGGGACCCAATTCATGGGTTATAAGATTTCTGGGTTATTTTTATGAGAGTAACCTTATTGTTGGCTCAGAGAGTTGGGATTGATTGATTGATTTATTGATTGATTGACTGACTGACTGATTGAACCAATAATGCTTCATTCATAACCAACATTATGGGTCAAAATAACTTGAAAGTTGGGTTATGTTGACCCTCTGAATGGGTTATTTTTATAACCCAAGTTATGGGCCAAAATTAATAACCCATTTTGTTGCGTCAAAATAACCCAGGGGTTGAATAGGAACCTTTGTAACCCAGGAGGGGGGTTAAAAATAACCCAAGATGGGTTATTTTAACCCAGCCATTTTTTAGTGTGTACTGTATAGGTAGGATCCTGTCAATCAAACAGCGGGGGAAAGCATGCAGCTATAGTTAAGGGAACGCCCACAAAAACCACAACAAATAGTGAAACAAGTCAAGTCTTTTTAGCGACACTTGACTATAGTATACTGAAAATTGTGATGAATGAGGAAATGGGAGGAAACTACGACAGACAGTTGGCTTTGTTAGGACTCAGAGGGATGCTAAAGTAAACGTTTCTTTGTTAATATATTAAATTGACACTGCACTTGTTGCCGCTCTTGTGCCTCGAGACATGAGATTAACTTGGGACTGTACATAGTTGACTTGTCTTGGCCACATTACTATTGTGAGCTCCTTACTCTGGTGGCGAGGGAGGCGACCGCAAATAGGCCAAAATAAACGCATAAAATTAAGCACTGCTAGTCATTAAGGGACTTAATTAACATGGTTTTCATGAACTCCCGGAGTGACAAGGACTTCTTTAACATGTTTATTTAGCTCCCTATTAATTGATAACATTATAATAATGACTTACCGCGGATCGGGGCTCCCGTTCGATCGGCAGCTCTCGACTCGATTATCTTTGCCTGGAGCCTTATGGTGGTGGGAATAACAAGAACAACCCTAACTCTGGAGGCATCTAGTCCTTTATCTCGTATTTCCGGCTCAGATCGTGCTGGATGAACATAGCGAGTATGTTTAGCGGATCAATAGTAAATCCACGTCGCCACCTGGTTAAAATATTAATGCTTCATAAAGACTTTAAATGAAGGTGGGGGCCGCATATGGCCCTATAGGCTGCAAGTTGCCCATGTATGCTATAGGGCCTAGCAGGGGTGGCCATTTTCAGTTTACATCGTTCCAGATTCTAGGCTTGATTTTAAGCGTAGAATCCAGGCCATCCAGCCATCCAGGATCCCGATGATTCATGACTATAAAACTATCATAATATGCAAGGAATTAAAATACCTTGGTCATGTCCTCACTGATGATTGGATGGATGACAGATGTCTACAGGCAATTTATGCACTGGCAAATATGTTGCTCTGTAAATTGTCTATGTGTTCTGTTGATGTTAAGTGTTCACTGTTCAGAGCCTACAGTATGTCACACCTCTGTACACGGCTCATCTCTGGCATGCGTACAGGTTGAGGAGTATGCAGAGGCTCAAAGTGGCCTATAATGATGCTATGAGGTTGTCCACATTCCCAGATGGCATAGTGCCAGTCAAATTGGATTACCAGCCTAGGTGCCCGGACCACTAGGTCGTCCTGGGCCACGCTTGAGATCATTACGGTACTTTGACATAATTCACAGTTCAACTTGCCCAATGCATTGTCAATGGCCATGGCCATTTCAAGGGTAGCAACAGCAAATAACACAAGTCTATACATTTTATAATTATAATAATAACTTTACCCCAGGGAGCTCATATGCTGAGTTGCTAGTGCCAGGATTTGATCCCATGACCTTGTGGTTCAGTGTCAAGAGAAGAACACAATTGACCTTATGGACACGGCTGCCATCTTGCCAGCAAGGTGCTAACTAGGTGCAACTTCCCATTGACAGCCCATTCATCCAAACAGAAAAGTCTTATCTAATTGTATTAAACAACATCAAACTCACCAACATTGCAGCTGTACGAAAAGCTTGAATTATCCACTTTCTATGTGTAAGTGTTTGTTTCATAAAAATCCACCTGTCAAGAAATACCTTGCAGGTGATTTATGTCAGAGTTTGGAAGCGCTCGTTATCAGTAAAGCAACCTCCTGCTGCCTCCTGCATTATGTGCAAATTCAAAACAGGTGGTACGCAATACGCATGGGCCATCGAGCACTTCCAAACTCCAATCACCTGCAATGAATTTCTTGACAGGAAGTAGCCCATAACAAGTCTACGGTGGATTTTTATGACACAAAGACTTCACAGATTGAAAGAGGATAATCCAAGCTTTTCGTACAACTGCAATGTTGATGAGTTTGACGTTGTTTAATACAAGTAGATAGGACGTTTCTGTTTGTATGAATGGGCTGTCTATGGGAAGTTGCACCTAGTTAGCACCTTTCTGGCATGGATTGATGGCGAGGAAACCCCCGTGCAGCTGGGCTTTAACATTGAGCGCTCGTTTGCACTTCCGCATTGGACCACCAAAATGTGGTGGTCCAATGCGGAAGTAGACGTTTTGAGACAGTCCTTCCGGGTGCTTCAAAACGCCACTGAACAACTTCCACTGACATGAATAGCGGAGGGGGCGGAGCTCCGCACCTGATCAGCCTCTATCCTTCTTTATACTCTATGGGGAGACCTCCCTCCATTCAGAGTTCAGTGTCCACGCCCCAATACTCAGGTGTATTGTAGTAGTCACTGATTACCCCCTCCACTATAAAGCCTGGTGCTATAGACCAATTATTTGTTTATATAAATTGGGACTGCATGGGCGCACAGGTGAATGTTTCATGTAATCAATTCCCGCAACAGATCTCCAAACCTGTTGTTTTGGGGAGCGCTGGTTTCAGTCCATACAACCTCCTCTTGTGAGGTGTACCCTAGGAGACATTTATACTTCAAAGTGCAACAGTATTGCGCACAGAGAACAGCTGATATACAAGCTCACATCGCATCACGGATGCGACTGTTGTGAGCGTAGAAGTCTGTGTGCGCAACACCATCGCAGGATGAAGCATGAATTATACTTGATGGGCTGCAGGTGCGCGTGCAGCCATGGACAAACAGGCTCTGCCGTGATCATGAGCGCACCTCCCGTTCTTATGACAGCGACTGGAAGTGTGGTTTTGAGGACAACTGATTTGAATTGCTATTATTGTTCAAACACAACAGAAACCAATGATTATATTGCAAGGGCGAGAGATCAAAATACAAATCCTAATCATTCTTCCTCCACACTGGGAGAAAAACAGCATCTGAAAGTTTGATGGTGCATTTTTTACACGTGAGTGCAGTTAGAACTTTTCCATTGCATCTTATGAGAGGCAGGGTTCTTGTGCTGCCAGTATGCGCGTGCATGCTGTTGCTTATCAGTGTGACGTTGTCTGTTAAGGCGTCTATTCATTCATTGCTGCTTGGCTCTTTCTGTATGCACTGGCTTGTGCATAGCTGCAATTTGGAACACTAGATTTTTTATAATCTAGAGTTGCAACACCTGCAGTCATTGACAGCCCACACATCCAAACAGAAAAGTCCTATATGTTTGTATTTAACAACGTTACTCAGCAACATTGTAGCTGTATGAAAATTAAGCTTGAATTATGCTCTTTCTATCTGTGTCATAAAAATCCAAAATTCTGTGCAGGTGATTTTCTTTTCTCAAAGTGTTTGAGCATTGAAGTGCTTGTTGGTAATCACTCAACGGCCCTATGTTCCACCTGAAATTGCACGCGGGAGGCAGCAGGAGTTGCATTGTTGAAAATGAGCGCTTCCAAACTCCAACACTTTTTACTGTTAATCATAAAGCTGCTGCAGGTGTGGCTGTTGCTTATGTAGTTTGGAGGACATTGCTGGCCTGTCTGGAAATTAACTCTATTTCACCTACTTGTATACAGTCCAACAAAAACCCTTTTTTTGATGAGATCTTTGGAAATGGGCCTTGCAGTTGCTCAGTATTGATTCATTTCACGTTTACAACAGCCAGTATAAATGTTTGGGAGCTTCCGCGTAGTCAGTCGGGGATGATTCTGTAAGGTCTTGTAATGAAATTGCTATGGTATGAACATTCAGTGAAAATTGCAGTTCTACGACCTTACAGTGCATTGTTGGGAGCTTTTAGATTGGTTATTTTCTGCAAAGATATGTAGTGTAGTAGGCTATACGGGGCCTTTGGGCCATTAAAATTATATGCATCTAGGCAGTCGGCAGCCTTTGTAAACTTTTTTGAGATGCGAAATTAAGTGTTGTTTTTAATGGATGCGCCTGTGTGCTCCTGAAAACTCTTCGAGGGGGTTTGTCATGATTATTATCACTTGAACCATCAGAGTCGGCATGAGTCAGTATATGTATGCCTATGCATGGGCTAGACGCTAGAGCACTGGTTCCCAAACACTGGGTCGGGACCCATTTGTGGTTCGCAGACACATGTTTATGGGTCCCTTTCTTTTTTATTTGCTATACATGTTTTTAATGGTTATTTATTTCAAAACATTTTCTAAAAACGTTCTTAAAAAAGCAACATTTTTCATGAATTAAATAAATAAAAGGAAATGTTAAGTAAAGTAGGAAATATTTCATGAATAAATCAAAGAAAAATCTAAGAAAACAAATTGAAATGCCGATCTACAAGCTTGTAGATCTGCTATTTTCACTAGTTTGGGTCCTAAGGAAAATAAAAAAGTTTAACTCTTTCTTCTCTCTCTTTAAGGAACCATGCACTGGGCTAATAGTCTACTTGCCAGCCCATAGAGCCCCATTGTGAACCTATAGGCATGTTGAGTACATCAAAGTTTTATGTTAGAAATGTTGAGTATGGGTCCCCAGCATATAGAAACTGCCGGATGCTAACTTGCATTGTTGAGAGCAATTTTCATAATTGGCATAATATGTGACCATACCATTAACAACCTATAGAAGGCAAAACTAATTATAAATTTCATCATGCTTTATGTAGCATGTGATGTGTCAAACTAGGGGGTTTTCATGATGCTGAATCCATTCCAAGAATTTGTTTTACAAAAAAAAAAGCATGATGCAATTTGTTTTCCTTATAGGTTGTTAATGGTATGGTCACATATTATGCCAAATAATTTGCCAAATAAATTGCTCAACATATACAAGTTAGCATCCGGCAGTTTCTACATGCTGGGGACCCATATTCAACATTTCTAACATAAAACTTTGGTTTACTCAACATGCCTGGGTTCCCATTCTGGCAAGTGGACTATAAAGCAATTGTTCTCAAATGCTTAGGCTCGAGACCCAAAAGAGAAATGTGATGTCTCTCCAGCCAGGACACAGAACTAGTGAAAATAGCCAATATTTCTGTTGAAAACACAAGTTAATCGTGACCCATAAAGAAACGGGGACATGACCCACAAATGGCTCCCTGGGAAACACTGGGCTAACATGAATCAATGAATCAACACTTACCATAAGGATTTCAACTTTTTTTTATTGAGTTATCGTCAGAGTGTGTGACTTGTGCTGCCGTTGGACTTATTCGAGGAGGAAATCAAAGTTCTCCGCGCTGTCTCTGAGTGTATTTAGGTCATAAATTACCTCTGAACAACTTAAGGGTGTGCTTAAGGCCGGGTGCTTTGGTCAATGCATGACATCATTTTGCATGACAAGAACTTTGATTTATGGCGATAACAAGACTGTTGTATCAGTTCCACATGGCAAGATTTCTAAAACGTGACACTGATTGTCCTCAGTGGATGATTGGCTCCTAGGGAGCATTATTTTGGAATACAGAACATGTCTGCCCTTCAACTGATGTTCACAGTATTGGATGAAACTGTGACTACAATGAGACGTGGAGAAGAGAAGATGAAAGTACTATCAGCGGTGTGTGTGTGCGTGCGTGCGTGCGCGCATGTGGATGACTGCATTTCACAATTTCAATGATTAAAGAGTTCCATTCCAAACAGACTTTTTTAAAATGTTACACCTGTGGTGACAAAACCCTGGTTCAACCACAGTGCATTGTTGACGAAATTATCCTTAAAACACTTTTTTACCCGGCATACTCAGTCGACCGACGGAGTTCCCCAGGGGTATACATGGGGCACAGACGTTGGTCCGACGTGCAACAGTCATAACATGTGTGAGTCTGCCACATGCGTGGCTCCCGACATTCTGCGGGCGGTTATGGTTAGGTTAAGTTAGGTTTTGATATAGGGTGTCGGACTAATGCCTGTCGGACTGTTATTACGTCGGAACAAACACATGCACCCCGGTATACACTAGGACCTCATCTCCTGTTATCGCTCGACACAGAATATCTTCACCACAAATAGCCGATTTATAAGAATTACGATCGTTTTAAGGAGTTACATTTTTACCACAGTAAGTCATGAATATTAGGCAACATTTAAGGCTTTATCCGGAATGGATGTGCATGTGGGTGCGCCGTGGTGTATAGAGGGGAGAAAGACAGAGAGAGCAGGTTGACCTGGCACTGTTCCCTCTTGATAATTATTTCCAGCCAGCCGATGACGGCAGCAGGAGGATCTCCACTACACTGAGCTGATGAGAGACGCAGACACACTGTTTACCTACCTCTCTCTCTCTCTCTCTCTCTCTCTCTCTCTCTCTCACACACACATTTAATCTTCGTCTCTTGCTCTCTTATCGCAGAGAGAGAGAGTGCAAGTCAGTTGGCCCAATGGGCCCATCAGCCGTTCTCTCTCACCCGTTCATAATGTGTACTACGTGGGCCCTGGCTGGCTGTCAGCGCTCCGGAGGAGGTGTGTGTTTGACTGAGAGACCTGTTGACATTCCGCTCCAGCACATCTTTTAACGGGGACTTGTTACTAATGACTAATGTATCACACACTGATAGGGAAGGAGCTGTGCTTATCTGTAGCGCTAACCTCAAACCGATGACAGAGGATGCTTCCCCTGTGTAAACTATATTATCTCCCTTTTCAGACCACCTGTCTTGTCCCTACATCACACTAAACACCTCAGTATACATAAAGGGCAAGACCGCTTTGGTAGAGGTTTGGCTTGTGTAGTTTGCATGTGGAAGGTAGTAGTGCACGGACATCCATGGCCCAAGTGCAAGGCAAACAGAAATGCTGAAAAGGCTCAGGAGTCAGGACACCTACGTATATGTGCTGATGAAGATGGAATAAGATGGAAATGTTGAAGAGCAATACAACTTTAGAGGATGCTTTTTCAGTATCGCCAGTGTGCAAACTCTATTCTTCAAGGTTGTGTAACCTTGCCATATTGTAACAACAAAGGTGGGAAAGAAATCACAAATAATTTCTCCATTTGACTGGAAATTGATAATTTTATTCAACTCAGATATGGTAGTGGTCCAGAGCTCAAAAAATATTGAGAAGCATTGATCTACCTTCCCCTTGGTTGCCCTTTAATTATCTTCCTTCCATATAAAACGCATGTTAACTGAATCATTGCAACTTATGTATGAGAGAGCAGACACATGTGAATGATTATATGGACACATTTCCTATTAATAGTACCAATCCGGTACACATTCCCTTATTGAGTTCTTGACGTCCGACTTCCCAGTAACTGACAACGTTGATGCGTCATCATACGTCACCAGGTCATGTTTTCTAGTGACTAGTGGTAGAACTAAAATACAATGGAATCAACTTTCCTACATTACTAAATGCATGGTCAGGGACTTCATTCAATACCCTTCATGACCACTAGTTGAAAACCTAGAAAAACTATTAATCTAAGATTCTAAGTCAATGAGGAACATATTTTTGAATTATCAATTTCTAGTCAATGGAAGAAATATTCTTTTTATTTATTGCCCGCCTTTGGAGTTACATTATGGCAAGATAACTAGTAACTATCTCTATACCAAAGTGGTCTTGCTCTTTAATAACAACATGAAACGACCGCTTATAGCCTTGCTCAAAAGCGCCTGCACAAACATTAAAAATATACTTTAGAATAGATAGCATGTTATTCAGACAGATGCCAAGTTCATTTGTTTACAATATAGTTTCAATAGTTTTAATGTACTGAGCCGTGATCACTAGAATGTATTGTCTGTTAGACTGATTCTAGGTGTCTGCTTTACCTATGATCTATAGATTAGACGCTACACTGTATCTCTGCATTTGATGCATGTGTTTGCCTTGCTAACCATAAGTCCCTCCGGACGAAGAGCATCTGCTAAATGCCTAAATTGTGAATTGTAAATCCTCGTCCAATTGGGAATACAGTAAGTTAACTGGCAAACATCATCAGCTCATAGTCGACAGCGGTAAATGTGCGGCCGAGCCGTGCTTCCATCGCCTGCGGCAAAGTAATTAGTCTCTGTCTGCCTTGTGTTTCCCATTGATTGGTTTTCCAGGTCACAACCCTGGCAGCTGCGTGACTTATCTCTTTCTACGCATACTTGCACCAGCTTTTTTGGCAACCTTGTTTAACCAGGTAGTGCCTTGTAGTGCCTTATACGCTGTTATCGGTCACACAGCGCCCCAAAGTGATTGATGGCTAAAACAGAAATGCTCTTCATTTATTAGTTTGGCATTAGTGTGTGAGGAAGGGGTTAGTGCTGTTGTTTAGATCAAAGGACGCTTTAGTTACACATCAGTCTATCAAGCCTGTTGTTCTAAACTTCCTTTGTGCCTTTATCGGTGCCAACTTTGAACAAAGCACCATTCGTAAATAATAAAGACCACAAAAATGTTTGGTTTTGGAGAGAGTGTCTGCATCTGTTATTAGTTCATTATTAATGGTCGTAAACAACACATTTTGATGATTATTAATCCAGCTGGAAGGAACGTGACATTCTAGTTCATTTATAGGGCAATTTGCTCCCATTGGTTTTACATTTTGTGTTTTGGTTCATCATTTCCTTCTTTTCCAACGTCTAGCTTTCGGAATTATGTCAGTAGGCACCAAGTCTATGGACTTTAAATGTGTGTTTATAGTACTCTTAGCCTGGTAATGTTTGTTTAGAGCACTTTTAACGTGACGTCATGTGGCAGCCAAGTCTAGGGACTTTTAATGTGTGTTTAGAGCACTTTAAACAAACATTACCACGTGCCCCTCACTTCACACGAGTGTGATTTTATTTTATTGAGACAGATTACCGGGATAGGGGGAGTCATGGGAGAGAAGTTTCTGTGTGATTTGATCCCAGAGAAGGGGGTACACACATTCCAGGGTTCCAGAGATGATGGGGGGGAAGGCCTCCAACCACATGCCATCTCTCTGGGCACCCTCTTGCTGTTTTATTCATCAAGGCCCCTTACACAACCACATGTTTGTCAGTTATGCCTTTCTGACATGTTGAAGTCATAACTGCAGTTATCCACATGTGGACAAGCATGTCAGCGCAATTTGTGGCGACGCTAGTCCGCCCGGCATGCAGCCGAGGTGGACGGGTGGGAAATTTGGTATATAGTATTTTTTATTGGCCTAAAATATTGTCTATCTACATACATTCATGAATCCACTTGCTGACCGTCAGTATTGAGCAAAAGTATTGTCACGGTACGCTCCTCTGCCCTTGGACTTTGTCTGTGTTTTGGGACTTATTACTTGTATTACCTTATTTTGTAGTTTTGTTCCTAGTGTTTCCTGTCTGCCTTGTTTTCTGTCTCCTGCCTTGTCTCACCTCCCTGTATTAGTGTAACCCTAGCCACCTGTGTTCTGTTGTCTGTTAGCCTATCCCATTGTTGATTGTGTGTTTCAGTTCACCTGTGTGTAGTTAGTCTTGTCTATTTATATGCCCCAGTGTTTTCAGCTCCTTGTCAGTTCGTCGTCGTGAATGATGTGTTCAGTTCCTTGTGTTTCCCTAGTTAGTTATTCCAAGTCCTAGTTATTCCAAGTTGTTTCACATGTGCGTTTTTGAGAATTAAAACCACTTTAATTCACTCCTCTGCCTGTGCCTGGTTCATCTGCACCTGAGCCCTACACCTCCGTGTCCATGTGTCAGCAATTGTTTTTATAGGGTCTCTTGTGACCCTACCATTAACATCCTATGGCAGGCAAAAATGTCAAACTTTCCTTTTGCTTTAAGTAGCATGTGATATGTCAAACTAGGGGGTTTTCATGATTCTGAATCCATAACCACTTGCCCAAATGTGCAAGTGGATTCATCAATGTATGTATATAGACTAGATTTTAGGCCAATAAAAAACACTATATACCAAATTTCCCACTTTAACAAAAGAAGCCTGTTGGCTGCCGGACTATAGTGCAAATGACTCTTGTCGAAGCTAGAGAGTTGGAGGCAACCTCACACACCATGTTATGTAGGATGAGACTTCCGCTTTTATCAGTACCATATGCCAAGACTTATTTTCTGTAGAGCAGTGAGTTCACAAACGTTTTAGCTCAACCGGCCCCCCCTATATATATATATATATATATATATATATATATATATATATATATATATATTGCCCGGGACCCAAACTAGTGAGAATAGCTGCTCTACAAATGTTGTGAGCTTGAGCTTGTAGATCGGCTATTTTCACTACTTCTTAAACATTTGTTTTAATTTTTTGAATTCATATAAACTTACACTTTTTGGGGGAATTTATATATATCTTTCTTTCCTACATTTTGTTTTAAATTATATATATATAATTTAAGAAATAAAAGGACCCATAAAAATGTGTCCGTGACCCACAAATGGGTCCTGACCCAGTGTATGGTTTAGAGGATGTCGGAGTGTAAAACCTGGTGGACAATATAATCGAACTTTTCTAACGCAAGTCCTGATCAGCAGCCAACCCACCCCCCCATAAATGTTTGTGAAATGTCTAGCTTCCCATGGACTGCTTAGCAAAAGCAATGATCGCTATAGCACCGATCTCTAAGGCAGAGTGTGGATTAGCTAGCTTCCACCAAAAGCCATAAAGTAAACAAAACAGCATTTGGGCACCTGGCCAAAACCCTGTTGACTGAAATAAGAAAGCAACCGCAAGAAAAGTCTGTTTTGAAAAGTGTCTTCTGTTTTCGCTTATGCACGCCCGTGTGTGTGTGTGTGTGTGTGTGTGTGTGTGTGTGTGTGTGTGTGTGTGTGTGTGTGTGTGTGTGTGTGTGTGCGTGCGTATAGTTGCGCTGTGGAGAGAGAGAGAGAGAGAGAGAGGGAGAGAGAGAGAGAGAGAGAGAGAGAGGTGCTCTGTAAAGCGCTGTGGAGAGAGAGAGAGAGAGAGAGAGAGAGAGAGAGAGAGAGAGAGGGAGAGAGAGAGAGAGAGAGAGAGAGAGAGGTGCTCTGTAAAGCGCTGTGGAGAGAGAGAGAGAGAGAGAGAGAGGTGCTCTGTAAAGCGCTGTGGAGAGAGAGAGAGAGAGAGAGGAGAGAGAGGTGCTCTGTAAAGCGCTGTGGAGAGAGAGAGAGAGAGAGAGGAGAGAGAGGTGCTCTGTAAAGCGCTGTGGAGAGAGAGAGAGAGAGAGAGAGAGAGAGGGAGAGAGAGAGCTCTGTAAAGCGCTGTGGAGAGAGAGAGAGAGAGAGAGAGAGGGAGAGAGAGAGCTCTGTAAAGCGCTGTGGAGAGAGAGAGAGAGAGGGTGAGAGAGAGGGAGAGGAGAGAGAGGTGCTCTGTAAAGCGCTGTGGAGAGAGAGAGAGAGAGAGAGAGAGAGGGTGAGAGGGAGAGAGGGAGAGAGAGAGTGTAAAGCGCTGTGACCCCTGTGCTCTCCTGCGGTGCCGTGTTTACGCTGCCTCCGCTGGCATTAAACACAGGCCACATATTTTTAACATTAGGATCCTCCCAGGCAGGCAGCTCGCCCTCTGGGCCATGTAAATATAATACAGTCTGGATCAATCACCCCTGTGCACTGGCCGGGCCGGACCAGTGTGTGTGTGTGTGTGTGTGTGTGTGTGTGTGTGTGTGTGTGTGTGTGTGTGTGTGTGTGTGTGTGTGTGTGTGTGTGTGTGTGTGTGTGTGTGTGTGTGTGTGTGTGTGTGTGTGTGTGTGTGTGTGTGGAAAAAGTACTCACATATTGCACTTGAATAAAAAGTATCAATTGAGGTTATGTGCGTGACATCATCATCATACCAGGAAGTTATGCTGGAAAGCCTATGAGTGAGAAAAAGAATTACTTTCTGGCCTTGCCCATACATCCTGACAGAAAAGTTCCACTCGATGTGCCACTCACTTTATGCATGGGAATTACCATAGTCTATACTGCAATATAGAAATACTAAAAAGCCGGAATTCAAAATGTACTTGAGTATAAGTGTTGGGATCAAAATGTACTTAAAGTACCGAAAGTAAAAGTACTGGCCGGTTCAAATTTTCAAATGGCCGAAATATATGTAGCCTAGGGCTGAAGTGGGTAATGTATGTTTTGTAATAATAATCCAAATCTACAAAATAACTAGTGACTAAAGCTGTCAAATAAACGTCAAAAAGTCCTATATTTGGATCTGAGTCTATTGGTGCATATGCATACTGTCCTGACCGTCCGTGTGTACAGTATGTCTGCATGTTTGCATGCTTCATGAGAGTCTGGACATTATAAAGCTTCAGTCTAAAATTGCACAGACTGAGCTACAGTGTACTTGCATGCCAGAGCCATTGAAGGAGAGTCACGACATCTCCGTTCACTTCACGGGGCCAGTCCAATGGCGGCTCTTCTACATAGACTGTAATTGGTGAAGAGCATAGCGAAGTCCTGGACCGGTAGTTGACAGAAAGCACTGGACTCAGCACTGGACTCAGGCAACAGCCCAGCTTTAATGATCTTAAATCCCTATATTTTACATAGTTTTTTGGTAATAGTACAACATAATCATTACAGAGAGACTTTAGTTGTCACTGTACAATTCTTTAAAACGGTTTGCTGATATTTGCGCCGCCCTGGTTGAAAACAATGTATTTAAAACTCCAGCTTGTCACACTCCATGGCTGCATGAACAGCGCTCGAGCGCTGTTTTCTGCCCCCTCAATGACACCACTCTCCTAGTCTACAACACCACACTCTTCCACGCTAAGTTTGCAGGCACACTTGAAAATGGTCTATTCTTCTTAGACATTTGACATCTTTAAATGGGACATTCTGCATAATTAGTAGGCCTACTGTCACTTGAAGTACAAATTTTGATGTCAATACTTTTACTTGTAACGGAGTAGTTCTGAATTGCAGTATTGATACTTTTACTTAGGCTATGTTACGTAAAACAATTGAGTACTTTTCCACCACTGATAGTTTAGAGAAAAGAAATAAATTAAAAAAGTGTTCACAGCCCTTCCTATGAGACAAAAAATTGTACCATTTTATCATGAACATTAGTGAGGACCAATTACTGTATAATTATGATGATGGGTTAAAGATGGGTGAAGTCATCCTGTGTGGAAATTTAATCCATTTTGGGCGGGAACCCCTTTTGGTGTTAGCATTATGTTATGCTTAAGCTATTGAAAAATAGCAGATCTACAAGCTCGTAGCGCGCCACCGAGTGGCGCGCTACGAGCTTGTAGGTCTGCTATTTTTGAAAAAATTGCTTAATGCTCTGCAGCTTCTCTATCGTCTCCTGCACTGCTGCTGAGGGCCTGAACACTGTGACGGATCTAAAGGCCTGTATCTGTGGAAGCCAAGATCTGTGGATATTACTTAGTCCGTCTCTTGAGATCACTCAAAACACAACATGCAGGGGCCAGACGGCAAATTGACCCTGGGCCTGAACGCAGACAAAACTGAAGAACTGTGGACAGCCCTGCAAGATCATTCCAAGGACTTTACTTTTCTCATTGTAATTGTACTCAGTGGTGCCTGAACAATGACATCAGAGTGTGTTGTCCTTTTTTGTGTATAGCAGAACGTTCTGGTTATAATGAGAGCGATTAGATCTGTGACATTGCGGTATAATTATGCCAGTTCAATATTGTTGCTCCCATTAACAACGACCTACTGCAGGAAAGACGGGCAATACTGCCCTCTTCTGGTCATTATGTGTCACCCAAGCTAGGCATTCAGTTCAGCAAAAGCTTGGGTTGTGAGTCACGTTTATCTGTTGCTTTTAATGCTCCATGAGAAAGTACCCTGAAAGCAGAGATTAATTTGACTGTTAAACAGAGCTGTCATTTAATTTTGGCTAGATTTTATGGTATATTACCTTTGATGTTGAGGTTAAACATTTTAAGCTCTACTACTATAGTATGCTGGTAATAATTGCTATGTCGTATTTGTTCACTAATAACAGGGATCTCAATGTCTCTCCAGATCTTAAGAAAAGAGAAAATACATTTTCAGGCCAGGAAACCAATTTTAATGTTTTCTCTTTTTTCATCACTTCCAATTTCATCCTGTATCTTGCATGAGTTCTCTCTCCTGATTCGATCAAATTGTTATCCCCGGCATGAAAATGTATTTTTATGCCGTGATATATTAACACAAATCTTCTCTTCTGGGGGTTCCTGGCACAAAACAATTTCAGAAAGGGGTACGTGTCTTTCTCTCCCCCCACCAGGATAGGATCGTTTTTCCCTCAAATTGTACTTAATGGACCAATCCTGCAAACTTTGGAAGGCAATCTTAGCCAATGAGGAAGCGGACAGGTCCGTGTTGATGACTATGGAAATAGTGTATACCGATTTGCGTGATGTATGGATAAAATGTGTATGAGTAATGTAAAGAAATGTGTTTTGCAAAAGTCGGCCTCATGGTGGTGCTATAACAGGCCACTGTTTGAAAATTTTGGGCAGAGGTTTGTCGTTGGCATCCAGGGAGGGTGTGTGCCCAGTTTGGCATCGTCCGGTCCAACGGTGTCGGAGATTAGCTGTACACAGACGGACGGACGGACACACACACACACACACACACACACACACACACACACACACACACACACAAGGACACACGGACGGAGTGCAAAGCATGCACAATAAGTCATTTGGGGGTGTTGTACCACTCTTTTAGTAGATGTGGTCCACCACTGGGAATGGGACTGATTTGAGTGAATAGAATATGTTTTCTAGCCAACCAAAGGTCAACCCCCGCCCCCACCACCACCACAAGGCCACTAAAAAGGCAGTGTTAGGGTTAGCCAACCAAAGATCAACCCCCACCCCCCACCCCCACCATTAACAAGGCGGCGTTGAAATAACCATTTGTCACAGTAATCAGCTTTGTGATGTTCCAAAACGTTCCCATCTGGGTCCCATGTTTACAGGAAGCATTATGCAGTGCTTCTGACACACCTGTTTTACGTCTCTCCACAACAACGACCTTGTCAAGGGAAGGCTCGGTGTGTGTGTGTGTGTGTGTGTGTGTGTGTGTGTGTGTGTGTGTGTGTGTGTGTGTGTGTGTGTGTGTGTGTGTGTGTGTGTGTGTGTGTGTGTGTGTGTGTGTGTGCGCGCGCGCGCGCATGCGTGAGAGAGTTTGTCACACATAGTGACACCATTCTTATAAATGCTGTAAATAATGAGGTATGACATAGCTCACATTCCACTGCTTGGCATATCTAAACTGTGTCAGTTAAACACGGTGAGTGTGTGTGTATAGTATACGGGGCATTTGACAGGGTCACGTAATCATGGCTCATACAGACACGTGGCTACGTCGCTTCACAAACACAGGCAGAAAGAATATTGTGTTGTGCCTGTTTTCAATGGGAATACGTAGCCCTGGTCCATAGTGTAAGGAGAACGTCTCCTTAACGTACTTTCAACTTCCTGCACACGCATGAAAGACAGCAGCCTGTCGACTGCTGCAAAAATAAAAAGAACAATTTATCACCAATACAAAGACGGTTTTGTGCAGTTGAAAGCCTATATTTTCCCTAGTGGACAAAATATTTTGTTTATTCCAAGCCGCCGCACCGTAGAAGCAGAATGCTGCTTCACCATGTTTTTTATATGCCATTGTGGGCGCATCGAGCAGGTCAGCAGTAGAGGACCTGAGGGGGGCCGTTTGGAACATATCTAGGCAGGCAGTCATTATAGGTAGGAAGGTGCCAGACCATTGAGAGTAAAATAAAAGTAAAATAAAACAACCGGGAGCCAGAATCAGAATCATCTTTATTGTCACATCACAGTTGTACAGGTAAAAAAAAGTGGGTGAAATTTGTTTTGAGTTTGAGTTTGAGCGCACAACTGTACAACCAATGTAGCAAACGCCAATGTAGTGAAGCTACATAGAATTGTTTCTTGAGGTACAGTGAAGTATTTTAAAGTCTCTCGGGTATTAAGAGCAAAAAAACCTCCCAGTGCAGAGACATAAAAACTAACACTAACTCTTGCATGTGATTCGCTTCTATATTTCAAAAACTGTTTTGCTCCAAGATTCGAGGACTGAACTAGAATCGAAGACATGCCCATACAATTTAAATGCATGTTGGCTTTATTTTTATGTGTAATACACATTCACAATATTCATACTTCATCGTACGCCCATGTCGGTCGCTGAAAAATAACAGATTATTCTACGCATCACATCACGTTTTCATTTTCAACAAACAAAATGAGCCAAAAGACAAAATTAGCCACAGGGCCGATGTAAAAGGTTAATGTCTATAGCTGAAGGCAACCTTCTATTCCCGGAAAGCATTCCTCTGTGCATTTCTCCTCACATATAGAAAGATATTCCACCTTCAGACACCAGGAAGCCTGTGGGCAGATCAACATGCATGACTTTCAAATGAGCCGTCATTGATAAAAGTATCAATACTGCAATGCAGTAAAATGCAGTAATCAAAATGTACTTGCATAAAAGTACAAAAGTATTGGCATCAAAATATACTTAAAGTAGCAAAAGTAGATTGTATGTACATTATTCAGTATGTATAAAAGTTATTGTATGTATAAAATGTATAAAAGATATTTTGAAAATAGCAGATCTACTCAATTTTCAAATATCCATTTAAATATGGAGTTAAGTAGTTAATGTATGTTTTGTAATAATAATCAAACTCTACAAAAAGTAACTAGTAAATAACGTTTTCAAATACATGTAGTGGAGTAAAAGTACAATATTTGTCTTGGAGATGTAGTGGAAGTAAAATGTTAGAAAATCTTGTACCCTAGGCTACTACCCTCGTAAAAACAAATCAACATTGTACCTAAGTTACTTTCCACCAGTATGTGCATCTGTTAATGTGTTTTGTCTGTGTGTGTGTGTGTGTGTGTGTGTGTGTGTGTGTGTGTGTGTGTGTGTGTGTGTGTGTGTGTGTGTGTGTGTGTGTGTGTGTGTGTGTGTGTGTGTGTGCGTGCGTGCGTGCGTGCGTGCGTGCGTGCGTGCGTGCGTGCGTGCGTGTGTTTCTCCCTCCATGCAGAGCTGTGGTTCCGGGGGTCCAGACGGCAGGCATGAGGGGTCCGGCCTGCACTGGAGTCTGGCTCTAGAGCCCAGAGGGGGCTCACACTTCAACTGGACACATTCCACAGGTACACACTAGACACGCCACTGAAACACCTAGCTGAGCATATAGGTTCACTAGACACGCCACCACAACACGCCACTGAAACACCTAGCTGAGCATATAGGTTCACTAGACACGCCACCACAACACGCCACTGAAACACCTAGCTGAGCATATAGGTTCACTAGACACGCCACCACAACACGCAACTGAAACACCTAGCTGAGCATATAGGTTCACTAGACACGCCACCACAACACGCAACTGAAACACCTAGCTGAGCATATAGGTTCACTAGACACGCCACCACAACACGCCACTGAAACACCTAGCTGAGCATATAGGTTCACTAGACACGCCACCACAACACGCCACTGAAACACCTAGCTGAGCATATAGGTTCACTAGACACGCCACCACAACACGCCACTGAAACACCTAGCTGAGCATATAGGTTCACTAGACACGCCACCACAACACGCCACTGAAACACCTAGCTGAGCATATAGGGTCAAGGGTCAAAGGGCTTCGCTATGGTCGCCAATGCGTGAGTGTGAATATTATTTTATCAAGTGATTAACTGACAAGAAAAGGCCACATAACTAAGTCTGCTTCATAACTCAGTTGTTTTCCGGTATAGGGCAGATCTCTGCTGGTGCATACAGTACCAGAGTTGATTAGATTTTGTCGATTAAAACTGTGATGCTGCGTCTATCTTTTTTCACTGACAAAACTGAATAAAAACTAAATAAAAAATAAGCTATAATGATCAGCTATAAAATCTGCCATTTGTGATGCCATCAAGGCCCGCCAAAATACATTTTATCGATAAAATCAACTGTAGATTTACTCAACTAAGATCTTATGCTATTTAGTCGACTAAAACATTTTGGATGACTAATATATGACAAAAACAAAATATTTCTTTATTCAAAAGATTATGACTAAAACTAAATCAGAATTCGCTGTCAAAACCAACACTAATACACAGACAGACTCCACTATTTGCATTTTTTTCCCCAGTCATCTCCCAGCAGTATCCTTAGACACGTTCCAGATCTCCATAGTTTTGCTATTTGTGCCAGAATAGAGACGGGTTGGATACCTAAATGTTTTTTAAACAATGTCTGTTTTTGAATACCACACTGAACCTGACGCTGTCTCAATTGTTCTGGGAACTTTAGATTCCAAATATGTGTTACAACGAGCAGAGCCGCATTCTTTCCTGTGCTCTCTGATCTCTGTCCATTTTTATTTATTTTGACATTCTGGAAGAAAATAAAGTTCAGATTATTTTTTAACTGTAGCTCAATGAATTGAGCAGATGAATTCACCGGGGAAAGAATTAAAGTTGATATAAAGTCTGGAACTACAACTCCTGAAATCCGAGCAAGGAATCTGGCATTTCCGTTGACGAAAATATAGTTTAAAAAAAATATATATAAATATATATTTTTTTTTATATCCATTTCTGCTAAGCAGCAAGCTATATGCTTATATGATTTTGATTTATATTATGATACATGAGCACTTTCTCATGATCAGTGATTTCTCATGTCATACAGTCCGTTGCTCCAGACTGTATGACAGAAGCATTCTAAAATGGCACTAGTCAACAGTCTGTACACAGTACCAGTGTGTTGTATCCCTCTAGGACGTGTGCTCTCCATGAGGTCTAGACTAGGTGTGTGAACGCTGACCAGTGTGTTCTCCTAGACTAGGTGTGTGAACGCTGACCAGTGTGTTGTTCTCCTAGACTAGGTGTGTGAATGCTGACCAGTGTGTTCTCCTAGACTAGGTGTGTGAACGCTGACCAGTGTGTTCTCCTAGACTAGGTGTGTGAATGCTGACCAGTGTGTTCTCCTAGACTAGGTGTGTGAATGCTGACCAGTGTGTTGTTCTCCTGACAGGACGTGTGCTCTCCATGAGGTCGTCGCCACTGGTCCTGCTGCTCCTGATCGGCGTCCAGGCTGTACTGAACATGGGAGGTGGGCGGGCCCTGAGCACCGGGGGCGGGGCAGCCAACCACAAAGCAGGACAGCAGACAGCAGTGGCCAATCACAGGGCAGCGGGGGACCGCCTCTCTGAGCACCGCTCTTCTTCTTCCAACAAGGACCACCAGAGGACCAGCAGCAGCCACGTTAGGACCAGAAGGCCCCACCGGGCGGCCTCGGACGCCCTCCACCAGCGCCCCGTCGACGGGGCGGACTCCTCCTCCATTCCGGAAGTGGACCCCAAGCTCTTCTCCAAGAGACGCTACCGCTCCTCACCGCGTGTGGTCTTCAGCGAGGTGGCCCCGTCCCACCATGCGCTGGAGGGCGAGGGGGGCGAGGGCGACGGGATGATGAAGGGGGTGAGGGTGCGGCGGCGGTCGGGCTCGCAGCCCATGCACCGGGGCGAGTATTCGGTGTGCGACAGCATCAACACGTGGGTGGGCAACCTGACGCGGGCCACGGACATAGCGGGCAACGAGGTGACCGTGCTGCCCAACGTCAAGATCGACAACGTGGTGAAGAAGCAGTTCTTCTACGAGACCACCTGCCGGTCGCCCACCACGCACAGCCGCCCCCCCGGGGGGGCCCCCGCCGGGCCCAAACGGGGCGGCAAGCAGGGCAACAAGTCAGGGGGCAACTCGGGCTGCCGAGGCATCGACGCGCGCCACTGGAACTCCTACTGCACCAACACGCACACGTACGTGCGCGCTCTCACCATCTTCAAGAACCAGACGGCGTGGCGCCTCATCCGCATCAACGCCGCGTGCGTGTGCGTGCTCAGCCGGAAGTCCTGGGGGGGACGCCTGGGGCACTGAACTATGAACCTGACACGCACGCACGCATGCACGCACGCACAGGCATACACACACACACACGCACGCACTCACACACGCACGCATACGAGTCGTGCACGCACGCACACAGTCACACACACTTCACCATCAAGCACACACTTCCTCAAAACAGCCACTGCAGCTTTATTGCCAATACTGTAATCCTTTTCCCCCTCCTTCCACACACACACACATACACAGACTTTTGCCTCTCATCTTGTCACCTTACTCACAAAAAAGCAATTTGCACACACACATACACACACACACAAACACATGCAAGCACTGACACACACACACACACACCCACGCACTCCACCTGCTTCATGCATTAAACCCTCGGCCCCTGACCCTACCTCAGTCCGAGAGAAGTCCTGGTTGTTTTTAAGTTATGAGGACTGCATGTCATATTTATGGTTTATACAGTCAAATATGAATATCTATATGTGTATATATATTATTATACAAAATGAATTCAAGCTTTAATGTTGTTGTTTTTGTGTTGTTGTTGTTCATGCTGTTATTTATTAAACACCTCAGTACATGCCAGAGTTGTTGCGTCACTTCTATAGCCAGTGTTATTAATGCTGCTTTTTGCACCACTCAGGCCTGCAGGTCCGGCTCCGCTAAACTCTTAACGCTGATGGAAACAGATGGACGGCTGGCTCCAGTGAGGTCCAGACAGTGTCCTTGGAACATGTACAGTATTATGGAGCTGAGGGGGAATGTTAGGCTGTGTTAAGTCATTTCGTTCACTAAAACTATGACGAACAAAGTTCGTCGACTAACGTTTTCACTGACAAACAAATAAATAAAAACTAAGCTATGAGGACTAAAACTGAGACTAAATATATTGACAAGTTCATCAACAAAGCTAGACTACTGAAGAGATTCAGCAGAAGTAAAAGACAAGTCATTTTATGTTTGGTCGTGCTTGGATGTTCGTGCTCTGAAAATAGCAGAATTGTGCAAATCTTTGACTACATACAGTATATGAGCAAACATTTTTAACTTGAATCTTTGCTTCAGGGGTTCCCTGGAACAAAATATTTTAGAGATGGGAGGTCTGCGGTCAAATACATATAATTTGGGGGTTCCTTTTGACATGAAAAAGTTTGAGCACCACTGATATAGCAACATAAGCAACATTTTTTGAATCGGCCTCAGGTCTTAAGGGGTTAAAACGATCATGTGACCGAGGGGGCCTTGGGAAGGGACCTGATTTACAACCTCTGTGACCACTAGGGAGGGACAGCCAATTCCAGGGCTCAAGACAATGCTACCCTCTTGTGGTCATATAAGAAACAACACTACACAGTAGACAGTAGACTAGAGTGTGGTTGAAATCAAGTCATATTGCAGAGTAGGAATCTCTCTCTGTCTGTCTGCTGTTCTGTGCCAGTGCTCTCATCGTCGGTCACACTTCTCTCTAGAACAGGAGTCCTCAACGTTTCTCAGGCCAAGGACCCCTTAGCTGAGAGGGAGATGAAGCAGGGACCACCCCCACTGCATTGTGTTGTGTTGCAGATTACTACAACTTTAAATTACTATAAATAACTTTTTCATAGATATGTTCATAGACTTATTTGAAGCAGCACTGTCATCAGTGTATGTTGGAGTCATACACTGGCAGAAATATAACCACTTGAACCATCAATACTTAGTAAACTGTACTTGGTCTGTTCCTTCTACACCAAACCTCTTTGCAAAAGAATGCCGATTTACAAGCAAGAATATTCCTTTACAGCGACGTACAATGCCTCGCAGCGTGAGTATTTCTCAATCTGTTGTAATGGAAACTACTATTCTGTGACACTACTATTCTGGGGAAAGATTTACATATTTCCTTACCATAGTATGACATTATATACATTTAAGGTTCTATCTATAAAGCAATGTAATTCAGGGGTGCCTTGGATGAAAAGGTTATTTACAGGCATGACCTGAGCCAGTTTGATAACCACACTGCTCTAGACCAGTGGTTTTCAACCCTTTTCATATCAAGGCCCATTATTTATTCTGCATTTGAGCCACGGACCACCATTTGAAGAGATTTAGCCTCCCTGACCCAAAACTAAAGAATATTTTGTTGGATAATATTTTGTCTACAATTCCATGCTTTTGGCAAACAATGACCAAAATAACACTCTAATTGTGTAGACTTCTTGTAAAAGAAGTAATGCAGATGTTTAACAATAATGTAACTCTTGAGAGTGTAAAATGAAACCAAATGGACCGGTACGAGTCCATTTGGTTTCATTTTACACTGTCGAGAGTTAAAAGACCTAGTAAGGGTCCATTTGGAACCCTTTCAAAGACCACTGGTGGTCCTCGGACCACTGGTAGAACACCACCGCTCTAGAACAATGATGTAGCCTCGGTGTGTTGCCAGGAAACCAGCGGCTCTGCAAGGACTGGAGAGACCCGAGATAACCCCCATTAACTTTACGACAGGAAGTGAAGAAGACATGTCACGTTGTTGTGGTTTGTCTTTAACCTGCTTCCTGTTCCCGGTAGGTACTAGGTGGTCAAATTAGCCTGCTGTAAATGTGCATGCACAGAGGTTCATCACTCAGAACGTAGTGTGTCAGGAGGAGTGGATGGATTCTGACAGTAAATGCACATACAGTAAAGTGATCCCTCCGAGACCTTTGGAGAAAGAGGTTTGTGGAAAGATGCTACTGTAACTGAAACATACACTAAACAGGTATGTTAAATACTTTTTTCTTTTTTTTGTGTTTGTTATTGTACTTAAGGCCCTCTTACAACGAACTGAGTCACTAATTGTAAGACTTGGGTTGGACATAATTTTGACCAGCAGATGGTGATATTAAGCTGTCAGTATTAATGGCCTAAATTTCTCTTTTCAAACGTGCCACCTGCTGCATGCATGGCTGGCTGCAGTATTCATTTGAAGAATCTCATGAATTACCATAGCTAGAACAAACCTATCATTCATATACAGTAATTACAAGTTGTGTACATGGCAACAGTACTGTGCATCAGCCCTACTGCCTGGCTTCTAATGACATAACGTGAGAAAACAAAATCTCCCAGACAGCATTTCTTTAGAATAGATTCTGCCTCCAATAATGAGCTCAGAAAAAAGAAAGGGCCAAGGCTCTGACCAGGCTATGGGTGTGACTGACAGACAAATAACAACGGGTTCCACCCATTAACCACTTCAGAACGGGTGTCCCGCCCATTCTCTGAGGCAAAAAACATTTGGTGAAATCAGTAGATCTACAGGCTCACAAAGCATCATGACATAATAATATTATTGTGAGCTTGTAGATCAGCTTTTTGGAGAGAAAAAAAGAGAGGGGTTAAAAGGAGCAGACCTAAAATAGAGCCCTGAGGTGACCCTGGTCAACAAAGTATGGGTTAATGATGCATGGAGTTGCAGATGCTTTGACAGTTTACAAACTAGATTTTACAATCTAGTCAGTGTAATATGGCATAGTGATTACATCTGTAGGCTATCGTTGTTTTTACAGACATACAGTACTCTTTTTTTTCTTCACAAACGAATACGCTATATTGACAAGCCTATATATGTTGGATCAGCGGTGTTTAATTGCCACTGCGTACACAGAGTTGAAGTCAGTCGGTCCCTTATGACAATACACAGGGCCATCTATGGGCAATTGGGCACAGCGGTCAGATTATGTGGCTCTGGACAACCGGATCTACTATATATTATGCCTGTTTTGACTCACCTAATCCTAATGCACCTTGTGATTACTGTTAATTTGAGTCACCTGGGACCTGTTTGCCCCAGCCAATCCCTGTGTTGTGTTGATTGTCTTTGAGTTCCACCTGTGTCTTGTTTAGTTCCCTCAACCCTGCCCTCCCTGTCTATATAAACCTGTTTGTTCTGAGAATGCAGGTTGACTCCTGCAACCCATGGTTGCAGTCATTAGTTGCACCATAAGTTTTGAATCATGGACTGGAGAGGAAAAGCTTACTTTGTCACTTCACAACTTGGACTCAAGAGTTTTCCTGCATTTGGGTCAAGCTTACAAAAAACTAACAAACTAAAGCCATCAAATATGATATATTGCTTTAAATGCCATCTAAAAAACATAACACTTGTGTGAAGTGAGGGGAGCCCACTGGGCCACATGACATCATGTCTGAAAGCCAGACGTTGGGGGGATAGCGCCCCTCAAAGAATGTCATCCTACACTGTCTATGTCGACTGTGGCAGAAGATTGGGAGTGAATCTCTGCAGTTCTGATTGCAATGGGAAGTGCATTCCATAGTTTTGGAGGCAGAAGGGAGAAGAGTTTGGGACAGCGTTGTGGCTGTGCCATACCTTTGGTTGCTTTGAATGCCAGCATCAGAGTTTTGTACTCAAATGGAGCCAATGGAGGGAGCGGAAAAGGGGAGTGCTGTGACATGTGAGAATTTTGGCTGGTTAGAAACCAGACGAGCTGCAGCATTTTGGATCAATTGGAGAGGCTTAAGTACGCATGCCAGTAGGCCAGTAAGGATTTATAATAGTCAAGTTATGACATGACTGATGTCTGGATAAGGAGCTGGGCTTACTCCTGGGTGAGGAAGGGTCTGATTATTTTGATTAGCTTTGAACGTGAGCTGACTGTCCAGGACAACACCAAGATTCCTGGCTGTTGGGACAAACGTTACCCAGGCGTTGTCTACGGAAATAGTTAGCTCCCGCACGGACGCAGGACTTAGCTACAAAATGAATGTGCAGGGGTGCAAGCAGGTACTGGCGATCTAGCCAGATGTATGGAGGATGGAGATGACTGGAGAAGCTGCTGGAGGGCTTGTCCAAAAATGACCTAGACTAGAGAGAAGGTCAGAGAGAGAAATTCTGTTAATTGGCACTCAGCCTCACAGTCACAACTCACATTTTACCCATTAATACCGGGAAAGCAGTCATTTTAGATTTATTTGGCTGTTAAAAGTTAGCAGATATACATACAAGGTCATAGCGTGTCACTTTTGTGCCATGCAATGAACTTGTGCAAATAATTAAATGTTAGTTTCAAAGGTAAACTATTTTTAACAATCTATAAAACAATATGTCATTTTTTTGCCTACTGGCAGTGTGCACAAGAAAGTTGGCACTGCTTGGCCTAGTGGTTTATTGGGAGATTAGCTCCGGACGGACAGATGCAGCGCACACACCACGCGCACATGCACACACACACACACACACACACACACACACACACACACACACACACGATTCCTAAGTTCATTTCAAAGAATGTAGCAATTTAACATAATTTGTCCGCTTGCTTGACAAACTCCATTAGTCAACTGGAAATCTTTAATTCTATTACATTACTGCTACTTGGAAGGCATCATTCATCAATCATAGGCCGAAGCTTCATCCAATAACAAACAACCTACATACTAATATACTGCTAATGACTTGGAAAGAGCACTCATTATGGTCATGGCATCCAGATGACGTTTGGCTCCCTCTCCTCTGTATCTCAAAACATTTCAAACCCCTGGCTGCTTGTCGTCACGTATTGTGTTAAAGCAACTCCAGCCAGCACCATGTTGAGCATAAATATTTTCCCTACGGCCATGGCGAGGAGAAGGGACATGCAAATAGCCGGTCATTTCAGAAATGCCCATATACAGGCACCGAGTGGTCTGCTAGGCCATCAAGGGGGGAAATCGAAGGGGGGAAGTGTGGGTACAGTGGGAAAATAAAAACGGTGTGTGTGTGTGTATTATTTTTGCTACTTTTAAACTTGAAAAGTAAAAGTTTGGGATACCCGACACGGACGATTTAATAGCATTCAGACCTCTTCAACCAATGCATTTAATGCAATGCAACCCATTTTTTCACCCACGCAGTGTCAATTATCTAATGTAATCCTGGGCGCTACACTTCCTGTGCCAACCTGGGAAGTGGCAGCGGACTGACCTCATGCTTCCTTGTATGCATGAGGAGTCCAAGCTGCTTCTTTTCACTTACTTTTCACCTGACAGGGACTAGTTTCCACGGCCGGACGTAGCGTGTGGAAGGAACACGTTATTCCGACCAGTTCCTTTCCCCTCCATCAGGCGCCCTGGCGGAGGTAGGTATAGAGTCAAACTACAGGGCACAAAAAACACTCATTGGGCTAAAAACAGCCATAGCTGTCATCACAAGTTTTCTCCAGCTGCCGGGCGTGGCTGCACTAATAACTTTGGGGCGTGCCCGTCTAGAGTTTGAATGGACAGGTATCAGTCAAAAGGGAGACATCGAAGAGGAAGGACGGGTTTGAGGTCAGATAGAGTAGAGTTTCTGGCCGGCTCCATTATGCAGATCTAGGTGATGATCCAGTCTTCTCCATGTATAGCTATCCAGAGTTTGATGAGGTCTGTGTCGTGATCTTCATATATGGAGACGGCCATATATGGTGGCGTGACCATTATATGGAGGTGTGTGACGAACAAATGGGAGATGCAGGTTTTCATAGTAAACTGCGACCTACAGTCACAATAATCTGATAATTGTATCAGGTACGTGCAGATCTTTTAAGATACAGTCTGTATTTGACAGTCTGTATTTCTAGGCGGCCTTGTATTTTCGGCTTCTTTTGGAAATCTGTACTTAGCTGGGATCAGCTTTTGCTTGGTAACGATCATGTTTTCTTTTTTTAGAACGCAGTTCTTATAAAAAACATAAGTCATTTTTTGATTTGGAAAATGACTATGATCCTGGGGGTTGTATTGTGGCTTTGATGTCAGGACTTTGGTTACTCTGTGATGTGGTTCAGTTTCACCCTCTGGGACTCATTAGGGGAATGGAGGAAGATTCAGAGAAAAGACCAGGTTTGCTTTGGACTCCAGCCAGCAGACGACAGAACAATGGTGAATGAAAAGTTGGCTAAAAGACAGAAACGGACAAGATAATGTGTTCTCACTTGTTTGTTTCCAACGCCTCTGTGGGGATGAATCTAAAATAGCTCAATGACTCTCATACAGTACCATGTTTTTTTGAAAAAACTAAATAAGATAAATACACTGGTCTTATAGTGTATTTGAGAAGACATTAAACCCTTGGAGAAACAATCAGTTGAGATCAGTGTCAGACAATTTCGACTAATCTAGACAGTCTTGTGCTGCCCTGCAGGTTTAAAGGGCAATAAGTAAATAAAAAGCCTTCGTTTGGCCCAATGGCTAATTTGTACAAAGTAACTAAAGTTGCAACTCCTTAAGTTGTATGTAATGTAGCCTATTTTTGTTGAATATTTTAACAATTGTAATTTTACTTTATAGTGTTTCAGTATTGTAGCTGTAATGGAATACAATCACACAGATTAGAATTAAATAACAAGCGCCTGGACCTGTACAAAGCCTAAGTGTTTTTGGACACTGACTTATTTGTGTATCCCAAATGTCAAATTAGCCTTTGTGATTTTGGTGGATAAACTATTACCTCAAGAACAGATATACAATTAGATTTCAAGGATTTATATTAAAAAAAAGAAGAAGATGTCTCTGCCTTCTGTTCCCAGACAGTGTTTTTGGTGAAAACAAGCTATATTCATTCCAGTAATTAAAGAACGGAACATCGTGGTGACACACTTTTCCCCCTCTGAAAGCAGAGACTAATTTCTTTCTTTTGGTGTTTATACGCGGTGATGGAGCGAAATATTCTGTGGGTCTTGAAAGATTAGTAAAAATGCTCAAAAACGGGATGGATTGGCTATGTAGTAAACTCATCCAGCACCCTCCCATATCCATACCTACCCTCAGCCAGACCTAAACCATGCCTCTCTAAACTACCCTCAACCACACCTATCTTGTTCATATTCTTCCAAAACATGGACAGTCGTTGAGCTATTTCAGATTCATCATCAGATTCATCCACACAATCTAAACTATGCCTAAACACAGCTGGCTCTGACTGCTTATTCAAAGAATATTTTCCTGTAAACTGCGGGTCAAAGTGCTAACATTACAGATCTGATGGTGTACTGTACAGTACATACAACAACAATATGGAAGGCAACATTATCGTCTGTGTCGGGTGGAAACCTCATGTTAAAAACTGTTACTTTTCAGGATTCAAATTAAAAAACTATAGATCTACAAGCTCAAAACGTTTGAGCTTGTGCATCTGCTACTTTTGATGGTTTTGTGTGATGCTGTAGACTGTGTAGTATGATGTAGTATGAAATAGGGCGTTAGCATTTGTTTTGAATTTGAAACAAGGCAGTCCTGGCACCGCAGAGCGATGTGAAGTCATCGTTGGAGTTTCATACCTATAGGCCTGGAATTGTAAATTATCATGACGTCCTTAATTGTCATTGTCAACATCACACAACACAACATCACACTGTCAGTACCTGCTATTGTACCTATCAGTACCACCATAGTACTTATACACTAGCCTACTTACTGTATGTGTATTACTACTTTTGCTTTTTAATGCCTTTTATGTTTATTCCCGCTTAGTCTTTAACATGTGCCCCCCCTGCTTTTGTGATGTGTTTTTTAACTAACATGCCTGTACGAGCTTTGGGATAACCTGAATTTCCCCTTGGGGATCAATAAAGTATCTATCTATCTATCTATCTATCTATATATCTACAGTAGTATGGCATCAAATTGATAACTCAATAGGGTGTGCACATGCATAAAGTGAGTGGCAAAGTGAGTTTAACGTTGTTTATCTCCATGGACATAAGATGGACACAGACAGACACACACACACAGGCAGACAACTCTGTGGTTCTTGACATGTGTGGGGACAGGCAGGCAGACAGACAGACAGACAGACAGACAGACAGAGATTCAATGCATTTACTTAGATGCAACCTGTACTTTATTTTAGATGACATCTGTAGGCTTGGCCAGTTGGAAAAGGAAGGAGGGGAGGCGGCCTTGCTTGATCATTTTCAATGAAACTCGTCGTCACTGCGTTGGAGTGAAGTTCCAATCGTGTTGTCCCGAGTCCCCTTGAGCCCCCCCTCCCTACATTATTGAAATGGGCGGTCTGGAAAGACTCGCTGTTGTGTGCTTGTGTGTACGCGCGCGCGTCTGTGTGAGTGTGTGTGAGTGTGTGTGTGTGTGTGTGTGTGTGTGTGTGTGTGTGTGTGTGTGTGTGTGTGTGTGTGTGTGTGTGTGTGTGTGTGTGTGTGTGTGTGTGTGTGTGTGAGTGACTGCCTCAACTGACAGCGCTTCATGCTCTCAGTGTGACAAGAGCGGACCGTTATTATTGCTGTTGACTGGAGCCTGGAGGAGGCAATCATAACTACAAGCAATCACTGCTTCTTTCTTTCGTGTGATTGATTAATTGATCACTTCGGCGGTACGAGAATTAATTAACAACAACAACAAACAGCCGAGAGAGAAGATGGGGAAAGTGGAAGGAGGGATGAAATGTGTCAAATACCTTTTGTTCGTCTTCAACTTCATATTCTGGGTAAGTGCGCACGTGTGCTGCATTATCATGATGATGATAATGATGATGCTGATTGTAGGAAATGAATATAGGCCTAGTGCAATGTGCATGAATGATGTGCAGAAAGAGCAAGTGCATGCATGCCGTCCATCATCCTCTGTAAGGCAGCTCCAATCGGATTCGGAACCCAAAGCTTTAGAGCTCCGAGTTAGTTGAGGGATGAGTTGAACATGAAAAAAGCGATTTAAACGCTTGTTTTCAATTCAACCCGTCGGTTATATTTGCTTGCTAAACATATGTAAAACATCTGAGAGCAAGGGGAAGGGGGTGATATCCTTACTTTTGGATACGATGTGCGGAAAAGGTTAAAAATCTACGAATACGATATTGGCCAAATATTGGCCGGTGTCGTCATCCAACTGCCGGCAGACGATGCACCCCACGCTGTAGGACCTGACCTCATCTCAGCGGAGAAATCTACCTCTGCTCTGCAAGTCTGCATGCATGTGCTCTCTCTCTCTCTCTCTCTCACACACACACACACACACACACACACACACACACACACACACACACACACACACACACACACATGTAGGCTACAGAGAGAGAGAGAGAGGACCACGCGTTCTTCCACCTGCCGCAATGAGTCAAGAAGTGATATACATAACATAGGCCTACTTGCAGACAATGTTTACATTGTCGTCGACTCGTCGGGTTCTTTATTTAGCAGCACGCTGTCTTGGATCTGTGTGGCGCGGAAAGGGTGACAGCCAGGCCCAGAGACTAGAGGAGAGGAGAGGCTGAGTTTTTGGCTCGCAGACCTCAAATCAGATTTTCCACAAGAGGAAAAATCCGCCCCTTCTTTCCCTCACTCTCCTGGTCGAAGCGTGTTTTTGAAAGGAAGGCTAGAGAGAGAGAGAGAGAGAGAGAGGAAAAGTGCATGGAAACATAGCCCAGCAGCACTTGGCTCTCCACTCATTAAAAGACATTTCAGAAATGAATGACCGATCAAACTATTAGTTATACCGCGGCCCTTCAAACGGGAACCATGGGAATTCTTTGGCATTGCAACAACTGCTGCCACTATAGTGCTGCCTGTCTTAACAAACAAGTCTATTAATGATTAGGTAGGCTATACCAGTGGTGGAAGAAGTAGGCCTACTGAGATATTTGACTCAAGTATTGTGGCTACTCAATTCAATACTCACTCAATTAATGCCACTATATACTACTCTGTTTACAAGTAAAAGGTCAGAATTCAAAATGTACTTGAGTAAAAGTAGAATACAAAAGTATTGGCATCAAGACATACTTGCAGAATGTCTCATTTCAGAAGTTCAATTGGTAGACTATGTTGATCTACAAGCTGACAACAGCTTGTAGACTGGATATTTTCAAATGGCCAAAGTAACCTGAAATGGTTAATGTATGTTTTGTAATAATAGTATAATACTAATAATAAATAATCAACATCTACAAAGTAACTAAAGTTTTCAAATAATTGTTAGTAGTGGAGTAAAACATACAATATTTGCCTCTGAGATGTAGTGGAGTAGAAGTAAAAGTATTGGAAATTGGAAATACGCCAGTAAAGTTAAAAAAAAAAGAAGTAGGCCTACAGCTTTTATGTCAAAAGGACATCCACATTAAATGATTCTTGTCAGGGACCCCCATACAAGCTGTGCATTGTTGTTCACACTTTTCAAAATCAATTCAAAGTGATCTACAAGCTCACTCACAATAACATGTTGGCGTCTATTTTTAGAGATGTATGGTTGAAGTAAGGACGGTATATTAATTCATTTTGCTGGGGACCCACTGGAACCCCCTCAATGACCCCTGACCCCACTTTGAGAACCACTGCTCTATCAGGGGCCGGAGACACTGTCAGGTGGATGTGAAAGGTGTGTGTGTGTGTGTGTGTGTGTGTGTGTGTGTGTGTGTGTGTGTGTGTGTGTGTGTGCGCGCGCGCGCGTGTGTGTGTGCGTGGGTGGGTGTGTGCGTGCATGCGCCAGTATGTCACAGATTTGTTGTTGCACAGTATAAGTACAGTAGCTCCAGTATATATACTAGCCCCCTCCTATGCCCAGCTTTGAGTGTTTTTATCAAAGTTTTTAGAATGGGCCTCTGGTCTAAATGGTTAAGTTGTGGGTATGTCACACACAGATGCACTGCACATACATGTGCTCTTTGCTATTGTATTCTTTGACACCATCACTCCCAAAGCTCTGCACAGATCTGTGTCCATTGGTTTACGATGAAGTCAGGGAGAAAGGTAGTCCATGCACCCAGTGGCGCCGTCAGGACGTAAAAAGTGGGGGGTCATTATTATAAATTGTTTTGGGGGGGACGTCATGACTCACATTGTATTAGCCCGTCTGACACCTTGACCGAATTTAATTGAATTGCAACAGCAGTTACTGCACGTACAGTATGCAGCCAATACACCAGTATTGAGCAGCAAAATGTAAACGGTGCTAGACCATGGCATGCACCAGCACCGGTCGGGGGAACATAAATAAATAGATACTGTAGACCAGGCATCCCCCGATAGTGCAGGGACGTTTCAGACCCAAATGACCCCTCCCTCCAGCGCCTATCCATGCACCCCCATCCAATTAGACTGAAGTTTAGCCTCTCCTTACATCGTAAACCTGTTCTCTCACTCTCTCTGTGTCTTTTTGTGAGTGTGCGTGTGTGTGTGTGTGTGTGTGTGTGTGTGTGTGTGTGTGTGTGTGTGTGTGTGCGTGCGTGCGTGCGTGCGTGTGTGCGTGCGTGTGGGCGCGTGCGTGTGTCCGTGAGAGAGAGAGAAAGAGTGTGCACTCCTGTGAGTGGCTGTGCACTCTCCTGTCTGTGCCGTCTGCGTTCTGTGTGCCACAGTGTGCTGCTCTCTCCCTCTCACTCCTCTGAAGGGAAGTTCCTTTGTGTGTGCGTGAGACTTTCCAACACAGCATCTGCCCAGTGGATCAGGCGCTGAGTGGCGTGAATGGCCCCATTGTGACACCAGGACAATGGCATAACTTCAGTCTGCTACGCTACCCCTGCCCGGCTGAGCAGAGCCCACTGGAGCGACCCACGCCGGCCCGTTAGCCACCCGGACCCCCCCTCCTCCCTCCCCTCACCAGGATTATGCTATGCTAACATTAGCGCGGCAACAACCACCCAAGGGTGGGTGGTGGTGGGTGCGGGAGAGAGGTGTAGTTGAGGGAAAGTGGAAATTGTGGTTGACCGATGCATATGAGCTAATACTGTAGCATAGACCATGAGGCTACATGGTAAATGGTGCATTTATATATAGCGCTTTTATCCAATTTGCTTTACATAGATTGTGCATTATACAGTACATACAGGAAACCATGCAGGGCACAAACCTGCTCATCGGCAGCAATTTGGGGTTCAGAGTCTTGCTCAAGGACACTAACTTTGACAATAATGACACTAACATGACATCTTCTAAGGGAAGGCGAGGACTACAGCCAGGAAAAAAAGGGTCAGTGGGAGATTGAGGGGATATCCACAGTGGCTGAATGCGTCTTCGCCCGCGCATGTTTAACTTTAAGCACCCGCGCGCGTGAGTTGTTAAGGCAAAAGGGAGACAGTTGGCTGGGGAACCACCTGACCTAGATAAAAGGGAAAATAGATTGGTATGGATAGTGTGGGATATCAGGTGACCGCGTACACAACAGAGCAATGGCGGTGTATTGTTCCTATATGATCTCTTCCGTCCACATCAAGCAGACCCCTCGACCTCGCCACCGATACCTGTCAGACGGTCACACTCACAAAGACAAACCCCTCCTCCTCCGGCCGTTCGGCAGTCCACATATAGCATCGAATGAAGGCCTTCAAGGTTGGACAGGGACTGTCCGTAAAATAAACCCTCTGCATGTGTTGCCTGCGGTTTATGCTTGGTTGCGTTGCGCGTGGGTGTAGCGCACAGAAAACTGCAAGTATCCAACTTGGGCTTAAGTGTTCATGATGTGTGGGTGGACAGACGTGGTGTGGGCTGCACTTTACTTGTCATCTGATCTGAGCCTCTGCTCTTTCAGCCGCAAGCGAACACTGATCCCCCCCCCAACCCCCACCCCCCACTGCCCATCCCATCGCGCCCTCCTGACCCCCCTCTCTCCTAATCACTTCATCTCTGTCTCAGCCGTTCGTCCCCCCAGCCCAACCCTACCCCACCCTACCCGCTGCTGGTGTACAGAGGGATAATGAGACAGGGTGGGGGGGTGAGGAGGGGCAGATATGGTTCCCGTCAAATCCGCTCTGCGAGCGAGCCCTCCTCACATGGCAGGACTTCTGTATGTCGTTCATCACGCCCTAAGGCCCCTACTATAAGCTGTCAACAGATGAGAGACTTCACACAACCAAACCACTCAACTCACACAGAGGAGCAGAGACAATATGCTGACAGACTCAGATATGTGTTCAAGAGCAGTAGCAGAAGTAGTTTTTGCCACGTGGAAAAATGATGGCCAGTGTGGTGTCTGGTCTTAGACCTTCAGCAGCACACACGCAACATTTTGTCCTTCAACTGAACACAATGTTTCTCCTGTGTTTACAAATGCTTTAAATTTCCCGTCACTTGGTCACTGGTATCTTGATATAGTGAAATTCCTCCCGGACTCTGTTTCTATAACTGTCACTGACATAACCCAGGCAGGCAAAGGCTTGTGTGTACTGTGCTGGTATGATTCTCTAGTAGTTAAACACCTAGTGAAATGAAAAATATGTTTTTCACTTTAGATCGTATCCGTGGTGACGTGGTCATCATAGGGCATACCCAACAATAGAAAAAAATACATTTTTGTGTACAATTTTTACATCAAAAGTCCCTAAAAAGCCTATTTTAATTACTTCCTGTGAATGAAAACATGCCTCGTGATGACATACGTCTTCTCTCATGAATATAAATGAATCTTGATTTTATTCATCTGTTTGATTCCCATAGACGCACGTTCATTCAAACACACCTGATTTGAGTCAATTTAAAGCATAAATAACAATGCTTATTTCTCAAGAATAGTGTGTAACAGAAGCCTCGTTTATTTTTTTATGTTGAATTTCATAATTTGTAAATGTAGGTGAAAGACTTCATTGTAAGCATGCCATATTTAGAATCTTTATCTTACTTTTCGATATGCCACAACATTTATATAATGATATCAAATATGCTGCAGGGCCTGGTACTCATCCCTGAGGAATGCCCCGACAGTATATATGTCTACTACATCCTCCCATGCTCCCTCCCACCCTGCTATCCTCCACCACACTACAACACAATGGGATTAACCCCACCCATAATAATTACCTTGCTCCAATTTTTCCTTTCACTCTTTCCCTAAAATGACCCTTTCCCTATTCTGAAATTAAGCCCGTTTCTAACTCCCTAAAACACCCACTCCACCCCGCTAATTAGTGAGCATGCGTCTTCAATGTGTATGTGAAATTCATATAGGCCTAGCCAATATCATAGCTCTATCATTATTAATCCATAATTAGTCCATTATAACGGGTTTGCTCTCACCAAGTAAGAAGTATTTGCATGAGGCCAGCCGCTGGGATAACGGAACAATCCCTGTCCTCATGGAAATTCTCTTAAAAAAGCAGCCTTTTTAACTGCACTGTTAAAAACGTAGGGGCTTTACACTGTAAAGGAAGCTCAATAAAGCCGTGGACCAGAGAGTTCCATCCATGTCCATGCATATAACCAGACTTATAGAGTAACCTCAGAGCAGTTGGGAGAGAGAGCAGGCAAATGAAGACATGTGTACTACACACACCCTTGTCGCGGCATACTCTGCTATTCTCATTTCTATCATCGTCATTCGACGCATAGGCGCTGGAGAGGCAGTCATTTGGGTCTGAATGTCTCCGCACTATTGGGGAATTATTATTATTTTTCTTCCCGACCGACGCTCGTGATCTCTCTAGCACCGTTTGTTGCCCAATTGTCATTGTGTTTTGGCTGCCGCTGCATGCTTGCCTCACCGCAATGACCATTCTGGCTACACCTATACATGCAGTATAACTGCAGTTGCTCTCTATATCAACTCTCAATCTCGAATATTGTCCCCCCCCACTGTTACGTCCCGACGGCGCCACTGATTCGAGGAGTGCAAAGGCTAGCAGATTGTTTTCTCTGTCACCGAACAAGATGCCACGCAGACTACTCCGTAGAGTTCTTTGTCGCCGACGACACAAAAAGACGTTTGGTCCCCCCTTATATTATCCTAATGACTTTGGTCTCTTATTCTCTCGTTTCTTCGCTCCCTTCCCTCTTTCATTCTCTCCCTCCTTCATTGTTGCATCTCTGTTCCCCTCCTATTGTGTGCCAACAGCGTAGTCACAAGGACACAGTGGGCCTTTGTCCCCTTTGGGTGAGGTACGTGGGGACTGGGGAGAGAGAGGGGGTGCAATGGAGTAGAGAGGAGGGGTGAAACAAACAGGCGGAGGTGGAGGCTTGGAGCTGAAAGAGGAGGGTGTAGTAGTGAGTTAGGAGATAGAGAGAGGCAGCAGGGGAGTTGGGTGGTGTAGGGTGGGGGTGGGGTGCGTCTGTCTGCATGGTGTCAGTCGGGGTATAATGGCAACAGGCAGGCAAAGTGGTGGTGGAGTGAAACAAGAGGGGAAGGTAAAATATAGTAATGGAGGCTAATGGGACCTTTGGGAGAACCGTGGGGGTCTCTGTGGTGCTGTCACTGAGTTGAGGATGTACTTAGCACGGCGGCTGCTTGCTGCGCTTTGGGATTTTAGCCCAGCCACCAGGCAGGCAGTAACCTGTGTGCTCTGGTGAGAGGTTGAAGTTTGGTGTTGTTGGTACTGTAGCAGCAGGGAGGATCTGTCCAGACATCACCCGTTCTGCAGTAATTAATATACAGATCTACAAGCTCACAATGTGTTGCAAAGTGCTGCATCGTGAGTTTGTGGATCAGGTATTTTTTATATAAGATATAAGATATTTGGTGTTGATAAAAAAATATAAAAAAGGAGCAGACCTGCTATTATAGAGCCCTGGGGGTTTAAGTGGTTAAAAGCATCCACAATAGTACTTAGGATTGGCCGAAAGCAGGAACAGCCCTCAACCTTATTCAGTTATCATAAACCACCTGCTCCTCCATATACTCACCACCAGACACACACGCATGCGTGCACACACACACACACACACACACACACACACACACACGTATGCACTCTTCGCCCTGCCTCCACCCTCCTTAATTTGCCCGCTGCACCACCGTCCGGCACGCCATCAGGTGTTCCGGACAAATACCAGCGTTAACCGGATCCAGAGTTTAGCTCTCTGGGCCGACCCAGCCAGGTCCAGTCCGTCTGCACAGTACATACCCCGCAGCCAGGCCCAGCCAGCAGGTCCAGGCCGTCTGCACAGTGCATACCCCGCAGCCAGGCCCAGCCAGCAGGTCCAGGCCGTCTGCACAGTGCATACCCCGCAGCCAGGCCCAGCCAGCAGGTCCAGGCCGTCTGCACAGTGCATACCCCGCAGCCTTCAGTTGGTCATGCTTTACAACTCTGGATGGACCGGCTAATGCGGCATCTCCCCCAACTGTTCGGCTGTCCCATACATCAAGGTCCATGACACTAAATCCTCCGGTTCTGGAGGAGGCCTGCCTCCAATGCCCTGTCGTGTTCTCATGCTTTACTGCCTGGCTACTGGCTCGTCTTCAGGACCACGCGGAGTAAAATATAGCCTATAAGTTTCCTTTGGACCTGCAGGAGAGGAGAGAAGAGGAGGAGAGGAGTAGAAGAGGAGGAGAGGGAGGAGAGGAGAGAAGAGGAGGGGAGAGAATGAGAGAAATCAGAAGATAAGGCCAGAGAGAGTTGAAGTAAAGAAGAATGGAAGAGCAAGGATGGAAACAGGAAGCGCTGTAGAGGTCTCAAAATGGAAAGAAATATTAAACAGCTTTACAATGATTACAGATTATTTTAACAGCGCGTAGGTAGTAGGTGAGAGGCACGCACATGCTGCACACAAGTACACATTCGCAGGCTGACTGCATAAATACTGAAAAGTAGGACAGAAGGCGACCATGTGACATGAAGCACTGTCACCCAAATGCTCTCTCTCTCTCTCTCTCTCTCCCTAGATCTCTCCATTTGGATGAATCATTTTATTTTCTGCACACGCACACACATTAAACAGGGTGTTGTTTGGTCGCTCTGGCCTGAACCTCTTTAGACTGGATTATCCTTGGTTAGTTTGGTTAGTTTATTTATCTCAGTCATTTACAATACAGTTGAACATTCAGAATGAGGGTTACACAAGGTTTGGGCTGAAGCCGAAGCTTATTATGCCCACCTTATTAATGATTCAAATAATAAAAGGGGAAAAAAAGAACAGAAAAAAACAAAAGCAATGGGAAAACTGATTCTCTATAGTGCTGTGCTTCTTATCCCATTCTGACCTGAGATCAGATTCTAAAAATGTCTATTACATCCTGACAGTTTCATTATTAACCCATTCTGACTTGAGATCAGATTCTAAAAGTGTCTTCGATTTTTCAAAAATAGCAGACCTACAAGCTCGTATCGCGCCACTCGGTGGCGCGATATGAGCTTGTAGATCTGCTATTTTTTAATAGCTAAAGCATAACATGATGCCAACACCAAAATGGGTGCCCGTTCAGAATGGGTTAAATATCAATGATAAACAGAAAAGACACATTTGGCTTGTATGCCTTACACTAGTTACGCCCACATACATTTAGCTTTTTTAAATCGTGCTTATATATTTGAAGTGGTTGCTTCAAATATAGTGTATATCTTTATTATTAGTGTGGTTGCCCTAACAGGGCAACCAGACTATTGTTATTGTAAATGAGCGATACTTTGCCGCACTACTCCTCCCAGAGTTTTTGCCGCACACTCGAGCCATATGTCAAATTGACCGGCTTCATCGGGAATCGTGTGCTTGTATTTTGCTAAGAAATCCGTTGTATAGTTTAATTGATATTAATGAATTAGTTCTCCATAGACTTATAATGGGGAAATCGAAGACTAAATGTAAGTATTTTTTTTCCATTGGAGACCGTAAGCGCCATATTTACAAGACTTGGGAGGGAGGTTCATAATAATTATGAAAATTAATTGAAAAGGAATTACATCAGTCGGCCTCATGGTGGCGCTATAACAGCCCACTTTACGTTTTTCCCTATAACTCTTGAACCGTAAGTCGTAAAATCAAATTTTCCTTTTCCATGGATTCCTTGGGTCATGATGCATTTCCACATATAGGCCATGCCCATTTTCGTCAGGAAAGAAATTCCTGCTAATTAGAATTTTCTCCAAAACACACTTTTGGCTCCTCCTCCTACAGATTTTGTCCAAATCTCACAAAATCGGCACACATGATCTCCGGACCTATCCGATTAAAACACCAACTGCAGAATTTTGGTAGTGCGTATCGTTCGGCCGTAATTGGTCCGAAGATAGTAGGAGGGGCCTATTTTACAAAAAATGCCATAAATCACGAACGGAATGTCCGATCCATTCCAAATTTGAATCGCATGTCTCGGGTGGTTCAATCAACCAAGTTCCAAAAGCAATTCCATTTTCATCCATAGGGGGCGCCGCAAATGCAAGAAATGTAACCGTTTGTCGCGAAAACATGATTTTTGGGAGATAAATCTCATCCGAAGTAGTTATGCATGATCACAGGGGTGACGTGACATTGTAATTGGCTGGCAAAATTAGCGGGAGGGGCCTATTGACTACTAGTTTATATTCATATTTGAATAGAAAAGAGAGGTCGCACACAATGCATCGCAACGCATCGTGAGCTTGTAGATCAGCTATTTTTAAATGGTCGAAATGTATATAGGGTTGAAGTGGTTACAGTAATGTATGTTTTTCTAATCAAAATGTAAATCTCCAAAGTAACTAGTAACTAAAGTTTTCAAATAATTGTAGTGGAGTAAAAGTACAAATGTTGGCTCTGAGATGTAGTGGAGTAGATGTAAATGTATTGGAAATTGGAATGCAGTCAAGTAAAGTACAAATAACTCTATTTTTTTTTTTACTTAAGTACAGTATTTGAGTAAATGTACTTAGTTACTTTCCACCACTGGGCTAACGACAGGAGGATGAGTTAACAAAACGTCAACAAAGAGAGAAGTATATGACCAAGCTGTCCGTCTGATGACAAAAAAGATTACAAAAGAAAGGAGAGAGAAGTATGACTAAGACACAGAAGTGGTCAATGTTATCCTCAACTTCATATTGACATCTGTTGTCCAGATCATATCTCACAGCAGGGCTGCAGGGCTGAATCATTCAGGCCGCGGTATCCCTATACCCACACACGTGTACGTTTGGATTACAAGCCATAGAGTATAGACAGAGTTGCGACATTGAGGGGGCAGAAAACAGCCCGGTCACGTGGTTATGTACTCACTCGAGCCCTATCGACTACAATACATTCCGTAAACTTCTGTATTTCATATATCTGTATTTATGCCAAATATTGCGATATCGATACGTTATACGATATTACCGTTAAAATTTCATATTCTACATTTTAAGTGTTGCAACACTTATACATACACGCACGCACACGTGTGGGGATTGAAAAACCATAAAACCTGGGTGATCTATTCTACTGTATGCTATCAAATTGTATGTTTATTCATGCAGCATAGTACTGTACAGTATATTGGTGTTTTAAGAAGTATGTTACACTTTAGCCATTGAAAAATAGCAGATCTACAAGCTCATAACGAGGCACCGAGTGCCACGCTACGAGCTTGTAGGTCTGCTATTTTTTTTTAATCGTGAAAATGTGGTGCAAATCTTTGAATATATATTCTGTCAGAGTTTGCTTCATGGGGGGTCCCTGGAACAACATGTTTTCAGATGAGGGTCGGCGGCCAATTACATATATTTTTGACTGACATAGAAACATAGGATTTCAGAAAACTGACATTTGCAGAAATGTCTTCAGGTCTAAATGGGACCGGACCGCATCTTCATGATATGATCTACTGCACCACGGATATGTCAACATGAAGTCGAAATGAGTCATAGTTCTCTCTTTTTGTATCTTTTTGTCATCAGTTTCCTCCTTTAAGTGAAAGAAAAGTAGTGTCAAAATATCTTTTGTATTCGGTTTCAAAACAGGCCGTTTTCGGCCGTTTTCGTGCTGGGGCCCTTACCGTTTGTCGCAAAAACATGATTTTTGGGAGATAGATCTCCTCCGATGTAGTTATGCATGATCACAGGGGTGACGTGACATTGTAATTGTCTGGCAATATTAGTGGGAGGGGCCTATGTAAGCGACTGTGGCAACCACACTTTGCAATTTTGAAAGATTGCGACCTTTCTAGTTGTTTACTGTGTTTACTGTGTGTCCTCAGGGGGCATGATGGGAACAGATCGCTGATCACTAATACCTCTCAGCATTGATCTGTGATATAGTGGAGAGAGTCCATGGGCCTTATTCAGCAGGCCTCTGTGTCCCAGAGAGAATCTCATGTCTCAAGCCGTTGTCTGACATTTGCGGTCGGTCGTCTCGGGCTACACGGCTAGAGGCCGAAAAACACTGGCTTCAAGGTCCATCGATCAGTCTCTATAGGGTCATATACTGTCCTGGTTTTAGCAGACGTTGTCCTCGTCAGAGGCACGTTGCAATGTCTGTGGTTGTGGGCAATGTGGTTGGGTGGTGGATCTTGTGTGTTTATATATATAATATATATATGTATAAAATTGCGCTGGGACGTATTGGCCTAGTGCCCTTAAAAAGTCTGTAGCATACCAAATGCACTGTAGGGCCCGGTTTTGACAAGCCTGAAGGTTGTTGGTAACAATTTGCGTGAAACTTCAAAGTGATCTGTAATGGTTTTGAGTGTTTGGACAACAGACGAGTGATGTAGTTCTCTCAGAGTCCTCATTTAACTTAAGCAGGTCTTATTGAAAATAGTATTGCAAAGGGCAGAGGGCCAGTGTGGAAACTCCATGCCGCCACCGGTTACTTTATTTATGTGGAAAGAAAAACTTTTAGAGAGAGCGGGAGAGACTCAAACAGGAACCCATGCTCTCTCTCTCACTCTACAGGCCTGAATAACATGTTCCTTCCACTGTGCTTGTTTTTAGATGAATAGATTGCAGCCCTTTATGATGAAAGCTTCATTCAAATTAACCGCGGTCCCAGACATGCTATATGGGAAGCATGACATTTTATTATGAAACCCCACACATATTTCTCAGAACATAAATTATGATCATTAGCTGTCCGGAGGAAACCTCATAACTCAATTTTTTTAGGTTTTTGATTTTATTCCATAAATCAGTGCTATTGAACACCCTTTACGTCGTCTGTGTGTTGTTTCGAAAATATTTAAGCGATGGAAAGTAGTAAAAAACGCATTGGGCAAAACCTCTTAACTCCATTGGACCCTCAAACTGTCTGCTAAAACAGCTAACTCCACCACCTCTCTCCTTCTCATGCAAGTAATTGTCAAGATCTAAAGTCACAACACCAACTTTGATGAGGCAGTATTGCATAGTTAAAAAACTAAGATTTTATTCATTTCCTTAAAACGTATACGTGATGTCACTGTATATTGTCCAATCATATGAAGGCAATTATATGCAGGGGCGTGTAATTCTATCAGACGATAGAACAAAAACATACTTTGGGCATGTCATAACCCCACACAGGTATATGGACTAGTTTAATAAATTCCTGTTTTTCTGTATAATTAACATGTCACTGTGGTTCTGTGTGTAGTTGATGGGTTCTCTGGTGCTGGCGGTGGGACTATGGCTGCGCTTTGACCCGGAGACGGTCTCTCTTCTCAACGGCGACGGCGCTCCTGACACCTTCTTCATTGGTGAGTATCAAAGCACACCTCGGCCAGATTGACTGCTTTCGGTACAACACCATCCATCATACAACAAAGTATAAAATAGGGCTTCAGTGCTTAACCCCAGTGGTCGTTATAAAACATGCGGCCGATGCAGAAATCATCCATTGAGAAAGTGCTGAAAGTGATATACATATTAAAAGATTTCAAGGAGGTAATTGATTATGACCACAGTTAGTTGACCTCAACTATGACTTCTGACATCGGACACACTCATGTCTGACCCCTGTTTTATATGATCCAGTTAGGAACGGCACATTATGGCAGAGAAACGTCCTCATGTGTTCCTCCCTCTTCTCCCTTATCATTCTTTGTGTTCCCATGCATGCATGCATCGATTGGCAGCGAAATAAAGGCTTATTCATGCTCCAGTTTTAGACGGTGTTCAGTAAAAACAGAGAGATGTGATTGGGTGAGCGGTGAGTCGTTTATCACCAAAACGGTGTTTAGTAAAAACAGAGAGATGTGATTGGGTGAGCAGTGAGTCGCTTATCACCAAAATGGTGTTTAGTAAAAACAGAGAGATGTGATTGGGTGAGTGGTGAGTTGTTTATCACCGAAGCGGTGTTCAGTAAAAACAGAGAGATGTGTTTGGGTGAGTGGTGAGTCGCTTATCACCAAAACGGTGTTTAGTAAAAACAGAGAGATGTGATTGGGTGAGCGGTGAGTCGCTTATCACCAAAATGGTGTTTAGTAAAAACAGAGAGATGTGATTGGGTGAGTGGTGAGTTGTTTATCACCGAAGCGGTGTTCAGTAAAAACAGAGAGATGTGTTTGGGTGAGCGGTGAGTCGTTTATCACCAAAACGGTGTTTAGTAAAAACAGAGAGATGTGATTGGGTGAGCGGTGAGTCGCTTATCACCAAAACGGTGTTTAGTAAAAACAGAGAGATGTGATTGGGTGAGTGGTGAGTCGCTTATCACCGAAGCGGTGTTCAGTAAAAACAGAGAGATGTGTTTGGGTGAGCGGTGAGTCGTTTATCACCAAAACGGTGTTTAGTAAAAACAGAGAGATGTGATTGGGTGAGCGGTGAGTCGCTTATCACCAAAACGGTGTTTAGTAAAAACAGAGAGATGTGATTGGGTGAGTGGTGAGTCGCTTATCACCGAAGCGGTGTTCAGTAAAAACAGAGAGATGTGTTTGGGTGAGCGGTGAGTCGCTTATCACCACGGCGTGACGTCAAGTTGTTTGGTGGTCACCTAAAACTGAGTATGAATAGAACGAAGGGAATATTCCTCACAGTATATGTGTGATCCCATGCAGTGTGCGCGCGTGTGTGTGTGTGTGTGCGTGTGTCTGCGTGCGTGCGTGCGTCGTGCACGTGTGAGCATGTGTCATTATGATGAGTTAGTAGGCTATATGGCATATACTGTACAAACAGGATGGGTGTCTCAACGTGCAGATAAATGTTGCATGTCCATGTTGATCATGACTTCAGTTCAGTTCTTCCACTGTGGGTGTGGCTCTGAACCAACGGCAGGAAAACTAAATATGTGCAGGGAGAGACCACAGCGGCACTAAACACCTCTCAATCATTCACACACACGCACGCACGCACACACACACACCACCCAGCTGGAAATTGAGAGTGGAGAGAAAGAGAGAGAGAGAGAGAGGGGGGGGGAAGAGTGCAGCGTCCATAACGGTGTCAGGAACCGTGCCATTTCTGTATTCTCGTTGTGTTTTCTAGTGTTGTTTGTTGGTTGTTTTGTGTTCCTGAGACTTTTGTGTATTCCTTGTATCTTAGTTCACCTACAGTATATACCTTTATGTTATGTCTCATGGTTTCCTCTTGTTGCTTCTGTTCTCTGTCTTGTCTCACCACTCCTGTGATTATAGCCTGATGTTATGCACCTGTCCTTTTAGTTCTAGCCTATCCACCCCACGAAAAAAGCGTTTGATCAACAGTCTGAACAGCCTGAGCAGTCCAACAGGCATTAGTCCGACACCCTATCACAAACCCTAACCTCACAGGGAAGCCACCGGTGAGTCTTAACCGGCCCCGCATGTGTCGGACTGTTAGTACGTCGGACCAGCGTATACGCCCCCACGAAGAGAGGGGCTGGAAGGAGCGCCGCGGAGCGATCCGCTGTGTTCATTGTATAGGCCGACGAGGATTTACTGTGCTCTGCCTACCGGGTCCAAACTCCAACGGGCCTGAGGTGCCTCAAGCAAACTTTGCAACGTTAGGTAGAAAACTGGGTAGCATCAAAGGTCAGACAACAAGGTCAGACCACGCGGGCACCACTCAGTCTATAGCTGCTAGAGAGATCTGCTTCTTTGGTGGCAGCTAATGGGCATCCAAATGAATAAAGACACCTCTATAGCTGCTAGAGTGATCTGCTACTTTGGTGGCAGCTAATGGGCATCCAAATGAATAAAGACACCTCTATAGCTGCTAGAGTGATCTGCTACTTTGGTGGAAGCTAATGGGCATCCAAATGAATAAAGACACCTCTATAGCTGCTAGAGTGATCTGCTACTTTGGTGGAAGCTAATGGGCATCCAAATTAATACAGAATATAAAGCCCATGCAGCACTAATGGTTCCCAAAGGTCTGCCCCGGACTCAAACTGGTGAAAATAGCTGATCTACTTATGCCGCCTCGTTGTGAGCTTATAGATGTGCTATTTTCACTACTTCTTAACCCATTTTGACCTGAGATCAGATTCTAAAAATGTCTTCTACATCCTGACAGTTTTCTGAAAAAGCTATGTTTCTATGTCAGTCGTTCAAAGATAGCAGACCTAGTGGCGCGCTATGAGTTTGTAGATCTGCTATTTTTCAATAACTAAAGCATAACATAATGCTAACACCAAAAGGGGTTCCCTCCCACCCAAAATGGGTTTTTGTTTTCTAATTTATGGAATTTCTTTGATTTATCTTTGATTTCTTCATGAAATTACTGGCAAAAAAAGAAAAAAGAATAATTGAATTTATTTTTAATTCATGGAAAATGTTGCTTTCTAAAAAAAAAAAAAAACGTATACACATAGCTTATAGCTCAAATCTAAAGTGACTCTCCCAGATGGAATTGGGCTACAGCCAGAGAGCTCTGGTGGTGCTCAGCTGTCACTAAGTAAATCCATCCTACTGTACTAGTACTACAACCGCTCCCAGCTGTCTGTCTGCCTCACAGCATCTGATGATGTCAGTTATGATAATCGCTCTGCATTAATGCTAAAGTTAGACCTCCTCATCCCCTGCTTAATACTTGATGTCTGAGTTCAGCCAGTTCACCATCTTCTTCTGTGATGGATGGATGGGCCTGATAATGTTGTAGTAACTTCATTATCTGTGCATGCTGCGCATTGCTGTGCAGGATGTGTGTGTGTGTGTGTGTGTGTGTGTGTGTGTGTGTGTGTGTGTGTGTGTGTGTGCGCGCGTGTGTGTGTGTGTGCGCGCGTGCGTGCGTGCGTGCGTGCGTGCGTGCGTGCGCTGTATGTGTATAATGGTTGTTTGTGTCCAAGCGAGGGCTTAGATGTCTATGTGGTTTCTGCTGAAAGGGAAGTGGTCTTGGTCAGGGTCCTCAGAGAGAGGAGCTATACACATGGCTTTGACAGGGAGAGCCATCACCAACCCCTCATACAGCTCTGCCTTGGGAAGCACATCTGAGAGCACTCAGCTCTCTTACCATAGCTGTCTGACTCCTGTGGCATTAACCCATTAAGACCGCGCCCGTTTTGACCGTTTGGCTATGAAAACATAGCAAAGTCATAGCGCATCACTACTTCTTTTTGTAATCGTGAAGATGTGTGCACTTTTGTAAAGCAAACATTTTTAACTCAAATCTATATCTGGGGGGGTCCCTGGAACAACATATTTTGAGATGAGGGATCTGCGGCCAAATACAGAGGTCCTTGACATGAAATGGTTTGAGCACCACTGATATATAGAAAGAAACAGGTTTTTAAGAAAACTGATTTAGAAGACATTTTGTAGAATCGGAGCTCTAAATGGGTTAAGCCTAGTAGTTGCCTGAAAATAAGTTATTTTATGTTAACATGCACTCGAACAAACAGAAAGGTAGGAGCGCACACCAGTAGTGGCCGCAGGAGATGTTAACATGCACTGCAATACATTAATATTACTTTAAATATCTTTGTGTATTTTAAATTATTACACTACAAAACAATGCATAACTATTCTATACACTTTAAAGCTTTTAAGGTTTTACATTTCACATTAGTACTGTAGCTTCATAAGTTCATAGCTACATCTTAGTCTTCTTTATCCATACAATTCTTAATAGGAATTAAGAAGAAAAAAAGCTCTGTGATGTTTAACGCTAGGGCTGTCAGTCTGTCAGTTACTGGGATGAGACTCAGCGGAAACATACGTCAACAGTTGTAGGAAGAATTTAAACTATTTTAAATTTCCAGCAAAACTAAAGTGAGAAGCATTGTGAAGAAGTTTGTACTTGCAATGTAGAAATACTCTATTCTTACTCTAAAGGTGTTTACAGACAATATTTATATATAGGGTCGTCATGCACATCGATAGCTGCAGGCGTGTGTCTCACAGAGAGCGCAAATTAACGGAGAATGTTTTTAGCAGCGATCGCTTCCTCCGTGGAGTAACTAAAAACTCCCCTTCTTCCACACAATGACAGGAGTGGCAGGAGTTTTCACAGCTCTGAGGTCATCCATTATAGACGCTATACGCCATGAAATCAAGCTCTGCAGCGACAAGAACATCTTTGTGTCGATTTGTTTTTTTTAAAAGGCCCTGTATTGCTTTGTCTTTGTCTGTCTCTCTCCATTTCACCCAAGAGGCCATAATCACCTGGGGAGACGTTATGCACTCTCTAACCCCTATCCTCTGCAGAGCATTTTGCCTAGCAACAGGCCCCACCTGTGTGTGCATGTGTATGTGCGTGTGCGTATACACCCAGGTGAACCTGTCAGCTGAGTATAGGTATACCCTACAGATACCTTGCAAAAGCTAAGAGACGCTTTGGTTGTACAGTTTGTAACAAAGCTTGTACATAAGTTACGAGACCTTTTGGTTGCACTGCTTGTGGCAAAAGCTTGTATATATCTAAGACCCACACTGAAGAAAACCCTTTACCTATAAAGGGTGGTAAAAGCGCCTTTACTTTAATAGCAGACCTACGAGTGAGCTTGTAGATCAGCTATTTTTGGCAAGGAGGTTTGGTGGTCTGTTCAACACCAACACAAAAAACACAAAACCATATAGCACAGAACAACATACTGTATCACCAAGACAATACATACACATGAAGTCCCCACTGTACCATCTTATCGGTGGGGCAGTTTGTTTAATGCCGCGATGGCTGAGTGGACACAACTACTACTAAAACTGACCTCACCCCAAGGAACTGTATCTCTTGGTGTTGAGGGTCCCGGGCACAAAATCCTTTCAAATGGCAGTCTGCTGCCTAATATGTATCAGTTACACACTTACACACTTATTCAGTAATGGAAAGATCAAATTGAATCAGTGTGTACGAAAACACCGTCTAAGATCCTTCAGTGCTAGTAGACGGATTCTGAATTTGTTCTTCACTTCTGTTATATTATGAGTGTTCTTCAGTACTAAAATCACAACTGCTGCAACAACTGAATATTGGTTAAAAGTTTGTTGGACAACCACTTGAGAGACAACTCAGACAAGACACATTTCAGTGTGAACTGACTAAAGTCACTGAATAAAGTACTATATCATATCATATATCAGTTATTTGGGGGTCCTTAGCATGAAAATGTTTGAGAACCACTTGTTTAATGGGTGGTCATTCAGGCAATTGACATCACATTTTATTTTAGGGCACTATTGTGATTGTGTTGTCTACTCTACATAATTATATTGTGCTGCTGGAGTGTCATGCTATATTCCAGTTGTTATACTGTGTATTGTGGTCATTAAAATCGTGGTCATTAAAACTAATTCCAAATTAGGGTGTTGCAAACATAAAGCCCCGATGGCGCCAATGTTTGGAATTTGCTCATCTCAAAGACAGTCACACTACAGAAATAGCCCAGTCAAACAAATCAAAATCAAATGTCTCCTGCGGCCTAGGCTCTAACCAGCCACCCTTTAAAGTTGAGATGGTCTGTAGATTCTTTAGTCCACTGATTTATTGTGTTTTTTTTTTTTTTAGGTCTGTCTGTGTCCTTTTACAGTTACAGTTCAATCCTGTGCTGCCCTCTTCTGGTCTGGTGATGAAATACAATGTTAGACGAAGCAACAGTGTAGTGCTGCTGTGTTGGGAGCACTGTTACCATATTTAGCGGGAGAAATAAGCAGCCAGGTCTATGAAAACAAGCCCAAAAGACAAAAGAAGTGACTATAGGCCACATGAGCACATTAAACCTGTATACCATTTGAAAATAGCCAATATACCCATGTCTTTCTGCAGGCGTGTACATCCTCATAGGAGCTGGCAGTCTGGTCATGTTGGTGGGCTTCTTTGGCTGCTGTGGAGCCGTTCGAGAATCCCAGTGTCTGCTGGGGTCGGTAAGTCCAAACACCACATGACACATACGTACGTACGCACGCACGCACAAATGCACGCACAAATGCATGCACGCACGCACGCACGCACGCACGCACCAGGAAATAACCACATTTACATTTCATATTCAACTCGTCGTTATTAGGATCCATTTACCGGATCAGAAATGTGTGAAAAGTGCTTTGTTCTTTGTGCCTATTTTTTCCAGTTCTTTGCCTGTCTATTAATCATCTTTGGAGCGGAGGTGGCAGCCGGGGTTTTTGGATTCTTAAACAAAGACAAGGTAGAAGAATGATGTTATTCATACTAAATTTATAATGCACACTTAGAGCAACTCAATACGTTGGGAACTCCTTTCTAGGACTCCACCTAGAGCTGCAACTATCGATTATCTTCATAGCGATTGTGCTATTGATAACTTTTTTGAATTTGATAATCGAGTGCAGCAAATGAACAATTTATTTTATATATTTTTTTAAAATAATTGATTACATCGATTTGTCTTAATATCAACTTGAGCCCTATTGTATACTCTGTTGTACAACGGTGTTGCTTAAAAATAGCAGATCTACAAGTACACAACATGTTGCATCATGATGTGTTGCATCTAATGTATATGTACTTTAGTATATGTACTAACGTACTGTACTGTAGTACATATAATAGTACATCTAATGTAGATGTAAAAATGCATACATTTTTGATCATTTTATAATTTCATTAAAATCTATTGTGTTATTATAATGGATTAAATCTATTAGTTCGATCAACTGCTGCAGCTGTAATAATGCCATCCATTCTATCTCGCAGATCATCGAAGATGTCCAGAACTTCTACAAGGAAAGCTACGCGTCAGCTAATGATAATAGCACAATGCTCAACTCCTACCACAGTGTGGTAAGTTTTGGGAAACTAAAATCAAATACGGTCATTCAAGGGCTAGCTCTTTATGTGCATCTGGCAATATTATTGTCCACTCTTTTTTGTATGTCCATGGCAAAAATTTAATTTTGACAAAAATGCCTTTTTTTTAAGTTTGAGCAAAGCTTTAAACACAAAACATACAAAGGTCTTCCCCTCACATCAGATATTGAAGCCTTTTCTACAAAATGTACAGCTGTTTTGTTCATGTGCCACATGGTGTGCTCTGTCTGTCCGATATGCTGTAGCTGAACTGCTGCGGAACCAAAGAAAGCCCCTGTCCCACTACTGGTCCCACTACTGATTCGCCATCAGAAACCAAGGTGAGACCTTCTAGAGAACAACACGTAACTCTGCTACGTTACAAACCACCCCTAGTTTGCGTTAGGGCAGTGGTTCTCAACCTTTTCAGGCCGTGAACCCCTAAAATAAGCATACTATTTTAACTGGGACCCCCCCCCCCACCCTGACAAGCACATGGAATTGATAAATAGTGCATTTATATAGCGCTTTCATCCAAAGCGCTTTACAGATTACAGATTGTGCATTACATTCACCCATTCACACACACATTCGTGGAGGAGGAAATGCACCAACCTGCACATCGGGAGCAATTAGAGGTTTAAAGTCTTGCTCAAGGACACTTCGACACTACAGCAACTCTGGGGGAGCCCGGGATCGAACTCGTTTCCCATTCGGCCACTCTACCAGCCACTCTACCCCTGATCCACTGTCGCCCGAATTGTAGGAGTTGAGGCATTTCCATTTAGTTTGAACTCGGTTCCACAGATTAATAGTGTGAACATACCAGATCTACAAGCTCACAATGCTCTGCAAGCGTTGTGAGCGTATTTGTCTATTTTACAAAAAATATTTGGCGATTTGACCAATGTTTGACCTGCAATCATCCGGCTCTAACGAACCACCCAGTTCGGGGGGCCATCGCTCTTATTAACTGCTAAATTTGTTTATTTTATTTATTGAGGCCACCTCATCAGAGCTCACTGTGACATTGTACATTGGTTTTTTGCAGGACTGTGAATCAGGCATCGAGGAGTTCTTCAACACTAAACTCTACATCATTGGTTACGTGGGCATTGGTATTGCCGGAGTCATGGTGAGTCTGCAGTCTGCATGTGAGAAGTATTGTATACCACAATTTCTCTTCTGCATTTTGTCTTCAGACTCAACATTACTTCTCATATATGAGTGAAACTGCCAGGATCGTTTGTTTATTTTTGGAACAGTCTTATTTGACGTGAAAAAAGGTCTATGGGAATTCAGAGTGGGGGGAAAAACACGACCCAGGTAGGATGTATAAATCATGTCAGTAGAAGAGAAAACTAGTTAAGAGCTGTACAGTGTGAAATAAAAAATCCAATCAAATTAAATAAAAAGTAAATTGTTGTGCAATTAAATTAAATTAAATTAAATTAAATTAAATTAAATTAAATTAAATTAAATTAAATTAAATTAAATTAAATTAAATTAAATTAAATTAAATTAAATTAAATTAAATATTGATGCTGTTATTAAGCAGAGTAGAAGAGAAAAGCAGAAGAGCTGTACAGTGTGATATTGATGCCGTTCCTAAGTGTGTCCATTCTCCGTCCACCAGGTCATCGGGATGATCTTCAGCATGGTGCTGTGCTGTGCCATTCGCAACAGCAGAGAGGTCATTTAAAACCTCCACCCCCGCCCTGGCCTCCACCTCTGACCCCCCCCCCCCCCAAAAAAAAACACCCCTGAAGCCTTGAGATCAAATCCCCTGCAGCACCATTATTTTAACCTATTTCCAACCACCTAGGAGTGCAGGAAGCAAACCACTATGGTGCTTCCATCACTGACCAATTGAACCCTATATAGTGTACTTCAGCCCCCAAGGTCCCCTCCTCTTTCACCAAATGTTCGCCTTTCATGACATGCACAGGATAAGGACGCTAGGGTTCAGTTAGGGAACACAAGCACAGACATTATATTTTTACTAGCAAGGACACAGGCTCAACCGCTGCCTGCCGTTTAGCTTTTCACTCCACACATTGTTTTGCATTTTCCTCAGGAACACTATGGGCAATATGTTCATATTATATCCATAACATGATTAGAGACTAGCTTTTCTGGTTATAATCACTTAAGCCCTATTTTTACTTTGTTTATCATCCTCAATATTATAATATCGTCACAGTCAATATCAAGGTATTTGGGCCAAATTATTGTGATATTTGGTTTTGTCCATTTCGACCATCAGTCCTAGTCCACGGCCAAACGGGCCAATAATATAATATCGAACTCTCTCTCTCTCTGGCAGTGGCCCTGGCCTGCACGTTTGTTGTCCACCTCACTAAATGTAACATGTAGCACCGAGGGGGTCTTCCAACATAGCCTTGACACTGACCCCTCCAGCAGCATGCACCTTTTAGCTAAGGGCGGTGAGTGACGGTTCAGTTGAGTCGCGTGCGTGGAGAACATGATAACACCAGGCGGTATCACGCGACACATGCTGAAGTTTAATACACACGCAGAGAAATATATACAGTAGTGGACTGAGTACTGGACACATGACGTGACCAGAATATATGAAAACAAGGACAAGTAACAGAATGGACATGAATGGACCATACATCTTTTATCATCGTGCACAGACGTCAGTCTCTCTGATAAAGTAGTCGATGGTCATTGTATTATGGATATATCAATTCAATAGACGAGGTTGAAGCAGCTAAAAGGTCATAATTCATGACAGGGTCTTTGGCTGCGAGGGCAAGATGCCGCGGCAAATGTAGCCTGTGATACTCCTGGGAAGAAAGCAGCTGAAAGCGGCATACCACACACACACACACACACACACACACACACAGAAATATTATGTCATGCGACACCGAGAAGACACTCCAATACGTTGCCTGGAATCCAACAGAGACACCCGATTGGTGGACGAGAGTGGCGAGAGGCAGGATGTGGATACCGAAAGCTCAGATTATGTGTCCACCATGCTCTCTCTCTATCTCTCTCTCTCTTTCTCTCATATACTGTACAATTAGTGTTGATCATCTCACTGTTTACAGTACAGTACAGTACAGTCAACACTGCTTGCTTCCTCTAAGAACTGGCGTCGGTGTCTCCAGGCTTATTTGATCTTTCTCTGCTATACACACACACACAGACCACCTTTATCTGCTGGGGGGTCCCTCAGGGGTGGGGTTGCTTGTGTTATGTAAGAGAATGACAGTACTGTACATTCAGACCCCCAGATACATTTACAGACCTTACAGAGACAGTCATCTGTCCTTATACTGTATGTCACCGCAGTCAAAAAAGTCTTCTGTTCTGTCAAAACTTACATCTCTTTTAACCACACGAACCCTAGCTATAACTTCCCTATTCTGGGCATGTCATAATAACCTGAACATTCAAAGAAAAAATATGAGATATACAAGTTCCAACAGTGCGATGTGCGTGTATAACTGTATATTGTGCTATTTCTTTCAATCTAAGAGAGCGGAGAGCAGAGAAAGGAGGGGACCAATTATGATAGACCCTGCGGTCAATGGAAGTGGTTAAAGTCAGTGAGGACTGTTCCTGTGCCTTATCTTATATCACTAGATCACCCACAGATATACAGTACGTCTCACCGGCCTGGCTGTAAGGCCCCATCTTGACGACAACGGCATTATCGGATGGTTGAAAATGCAACAA
>NC_139705.1:15876438-15913938 GCF_964188405.1 Protomyctophum parallelum | reverse complement strand
AAAGGGATGTTTTGATGCCCGTCAGCGCCGCTGATCCTGCAGTTCCGTTAACGACAAGTGACAAATCCACAGAGTTGGTACTGTGTTTCCTGTGTTCAATTTGTAAAAAAAAAAAAAAAAAAGAATGGCGTTGTTTTGTACTGTATACACCTAAAGAACAAGAATCTGTGTGACAGACAGTTGAGTTGTTTGTTATTGATTTGTGTGTTAATTTATTTTAATGGCATTCCAAGCTTCTCAGGAAGATAGATGTTTGACAACTAATAAAGTTTTTAAAAGTTCAACATGGTTCACTGTGTTCTGTTTAGTCCCAAACATCAGGGGTGGAAAGTAACCAAATATGTAGTCAAGGAGTACATTTCTGAGGTATTTCCAATATTCAATACTTTTAGCTTACTTCTACTCCACTACATCTCAGAGGCAAATATTATTATGCATTATATAGTAGGCTATATATAATATAATATTATACTCCAATAGTAGCTGCCCTCTTTAACATACTTTATTTTTGTGTTTCTTTACTTGTCTAAGAGGTATTTGCAACATGACAAAAATTATCTGAGCAATTAACACTGAACACAGAATAGAATGAACTAGAAAAAGTGCCCTTCTGGGCACAGGTCTCCACCAGGATTTCTTCCTCAGCCTAGTGCACAGTTTCATCGCAATGGGACGCTGCGTTGAGGAGTTGTGGCGATTTGTACAAAGCGGGCTACTCCTGAAAACTGTAGGAGCCAATCGTGGCCAATCAGGATGGAATATGAGAAATCAAACAAACCTGTCTTGATCACATGACTATGGAGATCATGTGTACAAATTTGCGTGAGATGTGGATAAAAAAGAGTAATAATAGAAAATGTGTTTTACATATGTCGGCCTCCTGGTGGCGCTATAAAGAGCAGATGTGAAAAATTCCAGGCAAAGGTTTTTCCTTGGCCTCTAGGGAGTTGGCATACAAAGTTATCCACAGATCCGTGCAGTTAGAGGTAAAAACACTTTTCGGCCAGTTATAGTGCCACCTTGAGGCTGAGTTGAAATTGTTCATGTGGCATTTTGTCCTCGGCCTAGTGGGAATGTGGGTGCACAATTTCACGGAAATCACGCGATGTGTTCATGATTTGCATCATTTTGTTTGAAACTGAGCACTCCTGTGAACTTTGGAAGCCAATCTTAACCAATCAGGATGGAGTGTGAGAAATCTGAAAGACCGGTTTCGTTGAATGGCTCTAGAGAGACTGTGTACCAATTTGCGTGATGTTTGGACAAAATCTGTAGGTGTACTGTGCAAAAACTTGTTTTGCACAAAGCGGCCTCCTGGTGGCGCTATAACAGGCCGTTCTGGAAAGTTTGGGGCAGAGGTTCATTGTTGGCATCCAGGGAGTGTGTGTGCAAAATTTGGCATCGACCGGGTTAACGGTGGCCGAGATTAGCTGCTCACGGACGGACGGACACACACACACACACACACACACACACACACGGACGGACGGACGGACGGACACACGGACGGACGGAGTGCAAAACATACTCTCCCCCCATGCCTTCGGCCTGGTGGAGACAATTATATTGCTGTATTGGGGGATGTTTTTGTTGAAATACCTTACCTGAACATTATGCTGCTGCTGTTTCCATTCCATGCCATCTGGGATTATGTGTAGGCATACCCGTCATGTTTAGTAGCATGACATAGCATGGTTTGTCAGAGTTTCACCTTTCTGTGTTTGAGCGCAGCAGACAGCTGCATGCGGGGGGCATGCTGCATGCCATGCAGCAGAGTAAGTTTACACCCACACTGCAGTACGTGGCACCAGCACTGCACATTACATTATGTCTTAAGTTCTGCATATTATGCGTGGAGAGATATATTGCAACGGCTTTAAATATTGCATCAGAAAATCTACTCTATTGCCATAACTTACAGTACATGACTTACATACATAACACAGTGCCTGAGGATAGAAATGCTAATATTCCGGAATGTGTGTCATGGTACAGACAAATTGCTGCAGACTTGGCATATAAATAAACACAACGGCAACAAAACCTGTTGGTTACATTTGTTTATTCAGCATTTATGTACATGCCCTAATATCCTATTTAAATATTCCATTTGCAAGTAAAACTCTTGAGGGTCGTTTATTCCCCCCACAGTCAGACTTGATGCTTAACAAAAAGGGTCCCCAGACATCGAATGCTACCCAGAAAACCACCCCGGGTATAACATTGTAACTGCCACAACTTAACAGTAATGTTTGTGTTTAACATGGACTACCAGTGTGTCGTTGACAGTTGACAACAAAACTGGAATCAACACAGAACACTTTAGGATGTGTTGTGCTTGGTCCCCAAAGCACGGCCCAAAAAGAAAAAGCCTCAGTCATCTCCCTATCTAACGTTTCATCTTTCACTGACATGTCATATTCTGGATGACTCGAGTGAAGCAAGCAAACAGAATATTACAGCGGCTTGATCGTAGAAAATGTTAATTCTCCACAATCGGCTCCATAAGGGCATTAAAGGCCTTCTTCAGACCGTGCCAGTGTTTTCAAAGACAAGATTTGTATTATAAAAACGCACCAATTTTTGGTGTCACATCAGAAATGTAGTACATTGGATGTCTTATGCTAATGGCGCAATAACTTGTCTAATGTCATTGGAAAGTAAAATAAGAAATACATTCTAATTTCCATGTAAACATTAAAATATATAATATTTTTAGGGGCCACAGATGTTGGTGGGGGGGAGGGGGTGACTTTGAGACAGGGAGGCTGGGCCTCCCTCCCTCTGCACGTGCCTGACATGTGTGATATGGTGCTGTATTTATAGACCTGGGTAACTGCACGCATTGGGGAATAGGTAGAGTGAGGAAGACTCATTATGAGAGCATGAAACATCATCCCTAGAGAGACAGCATGCGACAATACAGCAGTGTTGATTTCATCAACTACCTTTTTTTCCTGACGAAAATAAAGTAAAAAACTAAGCCATGATGACGAAGACTAAGACTAAATATATTTGCCAACACATGAAAAGTGTAGAAGCAGAGATCCAGTAGAACTAAAAGACAAGTCATTTTATGTTTGGTTGCGCTCGGTGTTGATACGATTTCAAAGAAGTCTTGCCTACATAAATAAATATGAATAAAAAAACAATATACTGTACAAAGAAATAGGCTGCATCAATAGCCCAGTATTATACACATAATAACCCTTTAAAACAGGATTGGAGGATGTTGTGATATGATATCTGCACCTCCCTGCTCTTCTCTAACACTCGGTGATACTCATCATGCCAATATGGAAGAAGCAGCTGGAAGCAATCAGAGGGATATACAGGGCTTCTAGGGGGCGAAGGAAGGCTCGGGAGTGGAGATGGTTTGGAGAGGACTAACTCAGAGAGATACGGTGGAAGAGGTCGTACAATCAGGTCCCTCATTGAGGGAAAATGAAGGGGAGCTTTTAAGAGGGCGAATGGACAGTTGTTATATTTCCTTCCCTCTTTACATCCAATAATTTCCCTGAAAACCCACGTTTTAAAAATGAAATGACATCTACTGTACACTTGGTCCCCATTTTTCCGAGTACCTCCGATAATATATTAGAAACAGGACGTCGGCACATCCCCCAGGACGTTACTCTGTAGCTGCCTGTGATTTAAGGAGGAGGTGGAAGGACTAAGTATAAGCTGGTCTTAAGCAGAGTAGATGTTGCTAGGCGTGTATTCCAGCAGGAACTCCCCCACTCCCGCAGAGTAGACCACCTGGGCGATGCCAAAGAGAGGGGCGATGACCAGAGCCCTGCAGGTGGCTCCCTTCATGAACGCCCCTGGACCCTCCTTCCTCATGATCTTACTGCAGGGGAGGACAGAGTTAAACGGTTAGCACACTATTTGTCTGCATTCAAAAACACACACTACGTCATAGTAAAAAGTGGCTGCCACATGATGTCACAGGGCCGGTGCACACACAAAAAAAACTAAACAAAACAAAAACGTGGCCAACTTTGGAACCTGTTAAGGATTCAAACACGTGTTTTTCTCTGTAGATGCAGCTGTGAGTTATGTTTATACTCGGATGCATGCCGTGGCCCGTGACATGGACCCAGAATAGCTGCTGTACATGTTGCAGGGTCATATAGTGCAGCGTCAAAATTGCAAAGCGTTGTGAGATTGTAGTGCTGCTACTTTCGGTGACCCTGGCACACAACTACAGTAAGTAAGCATAAAAAACCTGGCTTTAGTATTACCTGATGCAGTCCACCACTCCTTTGTAGGTCTCCTCATTTGCCCCTTTTTTGAGGGATTGTAGCCTTGTCTTCACCACTGCACAACAGAAGAGGACAGAGCTTTAACTGCATGAACTGAATCGCAGAAGCACACAATAGCATTTTCAACTCAAGGGTAATAATAATGGTCTCCTATGGAAGTGGAACCGTACGTTGGCCAGATCGTGGCCGAGCCGCTTACCGTCACATGGGCTGACCGCCACTGCCGCGGTGCATCCGGCCGCCAGTCCTGACAGGAAGGACCAATAGAAGGGCACGGTGGGGTCTTCCGCGGAGTGACGACCCAGCTGTTGCAGGTGAGCGAACAGCGGGAAGTACACCATGGAGAATGGGATATCCCTGGAAATGGCCAACGATATGCTTAATGTCACATCACAAGTTTATAGGTGAAATTAATTTCACGCTCCCAATGATTGCAGTTACAAAATATAGTCATTGGAAGGTCCAATCTGCTCAGTTCAAAGGTTGTTGTATGCATGACCGCATAATGACACCTTTTCGGGTTTTTGGGCCTAAAAGTGGTAATTGTTTTGGCCGAGCCGAGCGTCGAGCCGGCCCAGTAGGGCCCAGTTAGGGCCAGCGGCCTTAATTGTCAGGCCCGTTGAGAACTGTTACACATAAGTGCAATGGTGGTATTTAACTTTGTCACCTCATTAGCGTGGCTCCCAGGCCTCTGTACAGTCCTGACACTCCCTTGGTCCTCAGCAGTTCTCTGGTGATCTGCGTGGCTGACACTCTGATCACTTGGTTGGCATTGTAGGAGCGACTGAGGACAGCACTGGTTCCCCGCATCTTTAGAGCGGGCACCAAACTGGGCATCACCCTCTGCTGGGCCACTGGCAGAGATACAGAGATGCAGAGATGCAGTATTATTGTGACTGTCTGAGAACTGCATGGAACGGTGCAGAGTAACCCACCCATTATTGGATACAGGTGATGGATACAGGAGAGAGTTTACAAACTTAACCAGTTTGGTTACATGCTCTCTGAGTTAAATTAAAGGAGCACTTCACACACATTTTCACCCTTATCTTCATTTAAGTGATTCTCATAAATGCTTCTGTCTATTCACTCTGTGTCTCATGCAGAGGTTGGCTGTGGACGTCAATTCAGATATGTACCTACTACTAATGACATTATCATTCTGTTATCGACGCAAGAAGAACGGTCCCGATGTGTAAAATGGTTGTCCGACCAGTGTATAGGGGGTGAGAAACTAATCAAAGCACCTAGTAGCTGGTTCCCGCCAAGTTGTGCCGACGTTTTGCTCAGGATACTGTAGCTAGCACTCGACAGCACACACCTTTATCTGGAAATGATTGATTAGAGCTCTCAGGGCCGAATAAGTCGAAAGAATCTCGACTTATTCTCAAACTCCACTATTCACAGTCCACCTCTGACACGCATAGCGAGTATAGGAAGAAAAGGTATATGCCTATAAACCGTCTTACCATTAATATTAGTGAGGGCCAATTATAATGAAGATGAGGTTGAACATTCATGGGTGAAGTGCTATCCTAACAGTAACACAGTAACACAGGCAGGCTACGGTATGTAACACATACATAGCCTGCCTGCGTCCTGGAGCTGGATCTTCAGCATCTCCATGGGCGTGGTCACGATGACCTGGCACATCCCTGCACCGCAGCCGGCCAGCATCTCTTTCCCCACCGTCAGTCTGCCACTGAAACCATGAACACAGGTGGGATGTAAAACACAAACATTTTAAAGTCTGCAATAAATTAATAATGCATTGTTCCCTCTTACAGTCTCAAATGGATACATTGACCCGTTAAAACCAGGAAAGCATCCGTGTCATTTTTTTAATTTTAGTTATACATTGGTTGACTATTAAAAAATCTTGAAATGTGTTCAAATACTGAATATGCCGTATATATTCTTCTAAGCAAACATTTTTTATTCAAATCTTTGCTTCTGGGGGCTTCCTAGAACAAAATATTTTCAGATGGGGGGTCCGGGGCCAAATACATAAGTATTTTCAGAAAACAGTTAGGATTTAGTAGACATTTTGTAGAATCGGGTCCTCAGGTCTTAATGGGTTGAATACATTTGTTCTCTCTTAGAGTTTTAAGTTAATACTTTTTTTACTGCATTCAACTTGTTTCAATGTGAGAATCTGTCCATTTCCACTGACCCGTCTTTACTCAGCTGGTGGCGGAAGAAGTCATTGGCGGCCAGTTTGATGGCCTTCTCGGGTGTTACCAAGGTGAGGTTCACAGCAGCTCCTTCAATAACAACAATAAACAATGACACAGAGTTAAAGGTATATTCAGTGATTTCACTTAATTCAAATATCACTTATTTTTTTGTTTTGTTGTGATAATCCTCCCTACTATAGAGTGTGCTGGCCATATAAGGAGTTCCTCCCTGTCCCCAGTTAACCCCTGGGGGTCAAAAAACCTTAGGTTTAGTTTTTGACTCTCTATCCTGATTGGACGAAAGGCTGGGTCCCACAGCCAAAAACGAAACCTAAGGTTTTTTGAGTGAAATCACTGAATATACCTTTAAGTGACAGTCTCGAACATTTAACACCACATGTCAGGATCTGCATTTCTGTAAATTTGAAGTGTATTTTTGTATCTTGTTTTGTAGAGTGTTCTTGGGTTTCTGCTATTTTATTTTGTAGTGTGTTACTGTGTTTCCTGTCTGCCCTTGTTGTTGTTGCCTGCCTTATCTCACCCACCCTGTGATGATTCATCTTCACCTGTGTGTGTCCTGTAACTAGCCCCAGCCTGGCAGCCTATCTCGTGTTTGATTGTCATTTGAGAGGCACCTGTGTCTAGTTAATTCCCTGTGTATAAATGTTTGTTTCAGCGAGTGTTGCCACTTTCAGATTCATGTGCCTCTTTTGTTCAAGTTTTTTTGTTTTGGTGCCTGTCTGCCTGAGTTCAGGTCAAACTTTGAAACCCCCCTATTGATTGATTGATTGTTTTTTTCTTGATTGTTCTTGTATTCTTAATTTTGTTTTACTGAGAATAAGGTTAGAAATAAGTTTAGGGTTAGGCGTAGTTAACAGTATGCAGAATTCAAGCACAACTCAATACAAAAACAATACAAAAAAATAAAATATGAACTAGAAGGTTAGATATAAGTGTTATTTTGTTCCCTCAGCGTTGTTTTGTTTTTGTTTGTTCTCTTGTTGAGCTCTATGTTCTTTTGTCTTTGTTGTTCTCTTTTTTTTAGGGTTAGGGTTAGGGTTAGATGTTTTATTTTTTTTATTGATAGGGGCAGGTATAAATAAGATTTATCTTCTTCCTGCTCCTTTTCTTTTCTGATATGGAATATGTAAAAAAAAAAGTAAAATGAATATAATCATGTAAAACCATGACTGAAATGAAATAAATAAATATGAAATGAAATGAAATGAAAACTAATACAACAGAATAAAATTGTGTGAAGAAAAGAAAAATGGAACAGCTTGGGTTAAAACAACATTCAGATCAAACCAGTATGCAATGGCAGAAGGAAAAACGAGGGCTGTGGATGAAATGCACAACAGTCTAGGCCGTGGAAACAAAAGTTTTTAGTCTAGACTAAAAACTATTAAGGTTATCTATTTTGAACATTTATGTGTATGTTAAAACATGATGAATTCATGCATTTTGGGGCTGCGTCCTTTGGCAAGCCTCCATGGGCCATGAGCAAACACAACACACACGCCGCACAGGCCTACAGTGGCCTTCATTCACAGCACAATATGATAATTTAAGAATCACAACCCACATAACTAGTTTGACTTAAGATCCTAAGTTCGTCCCACACGTTGGAGCACATGCACACACATCAAACCATGTTCCATTGTGTTCATGTCGAGTGCCAGTCATACCCGCTTAGCCTACATGCTGTGGCATGTTTCAGTACAAAAGGATTAAGTTTGTTGGAAGTAACTGATTGCATCACAGATCTGCCTGTTATACAATGAACGTCAGGTTTATCTTGGGTCACGATCACTCGAGCAAAGGGAGACTATGAGGTCTTCTTGGCCAATTCGGCAAAGGCAATTACCCTGCTAAGTGGATGCTACGTGTATAGGCTACCGTGTGAAATGAGAACGATAGTATAGGCCTACACAAAGAAACCCACCCTTGCGTTGTGCTCTGTCCAGGAGTGGAGGGCCAAGCAAGGACGCTTTTATATGCGTTACAACCTGTTTACTCTGGTTTTTGCTTATCTATATCTATCTATCTATCTATCTATCTATCTATCTATCTATCTATCTATCTATCTATCTATCTATCTATCTATCTATCTATCTATCTATCTATCTATCTATCTATCTATCTATCTATCTATCTATCTATCTATCTATCTATCTATCTATCTATCTAGTAGTCTTACCTCTGTACATGCCGAAGTAGCCTTCAGATTTAACTGTCTTCAGAAGGCAATCCATCCTGAGAAAAACCCATTTGAATGTTACATGTAATCTCGCAATGAATTACAGTCAGCACACGGTCATATTGTAGGCTACATGAATTAAGTGGTAAACCTTTTAACAAACAACTTTTTTTATTTTAGACAAAAAATATCACTTTATACTGAGCCCATTTATTGTGGCTTGAATGTGGCATTTAATGTGGCATGTGTGTTCTCACATGTTCTTGTAGAGCTGCTGGCCGCTGCGTTGGTTCTGCAGGCGGGTCTTGGCCAGGTCGATGGGGAACACACAGGTGACTCCCACCATGCCTGCGATCCCTCCGTTGATCAGTTTGGCCGGGAGGCTGTTTCAATATAGACATGGGGTGCAAAATGATTCCTATTCATCTGAGCATAACAGGTCCATTTGGTTACATTTGTACACTCTCTGAGTCACATTGACACTCACTCTTAACTGTTAATGCATGTAGTATAGAATGTTGGAGAGTAAAAATCACACTTGTGTTAAGTGAGGGACACCCACTGTGGCTGCCACACGATTTAGATTCTATTCACTGCCACTAGCGAGACATGAATGCAGTGTGTTATTGGCATGTATAAAATAACATGAAACCAGTCACAAGATGTATTTATATTGACCACATGACCCCCAAGTCCATAGACTTGGCTGCCATTAGATTTTTGTTAAAAAGTACTCTAAACAAACATTAAAAGTCCATAGACTTGGCTGCCATATGACGTAATTTCAAAAGCCAGGCATTGGAGGGTCTAGCGCCCCTCAAAAAGACAGAGGCCTGCTAAAACATGAAAGAAAAAAGGAATAATTCACACAATATTATTGTTGTTTTTTCCTAAACTAATGCCCTACTACTTGATCATGTTACAAGTTCGTCACACAAAAACATCAAAAGTAGCAGATGGACAAGCCCAAACGCTTTGAGCTTGTGCTTGTCGGTCTGTGACTTTAGCTATTTTTGAATTTGAATCCTGGGATCTTTTCCACCGAACAGAGACATAATGTGTAATGTTAATATATTCACGAATGATTTTGAATGTGCAAAAATGTGAGAGGAAAAAGTCGAAAGGGATCAAGTTGAACAACGTTTGACTTTAACAGACTTCAACAGTGACTGTGACAGTGTCTGCCTTGAGAATCTGCAGGGTCCCAAAATAACCACAGTCTGATGGCAACACTCGTCCTACCCAGTGGTCGTAAGTATCTACATTTACTAAGTACTGTATTCAAGTACAAATTTTATTTTGTTTTTTGCCGGAGTATTTTCAATGCTTTTACTTCTATTCCACTATTCAAAATTTCAGAATTGAAAGTAAGAAATGTGAGTACTTTTTCCACCACTCCACACACACACACACACACACACACACACACACACACACACACACACACACACACACACACACACACACACACACACACACACACACACACAGATGGGATGGAAGGGTCAAACAGGCCTGTTTTGTAGAATCACATATAACATCCGGATCATCATGCAGAACTGAACAGGCTCATTCCCATTCTACCTGACAATGTCTGATTTGTACTCAGTTACAATAAAGTAGATCTACACGCTCACAATGCATCACGCTGCGATGCATTGTGAGCTTGTAGATCTGCTATTTTCATGTGCGCGACACTGTAACGCCAAGTGTCGGAAGTACAGGGTTCCTACCTGATCTGCTGTTGCTGGGCCATGATGTTTAATTCTTGATACACACAAGCAAGATGGTTCAGAAATCAGAATAGAGGAGGGGGGGGCAGCTAGAGCAGGCAGCCTGAGAGTCCCTGGGTAGACACCGAGAAGGCAAGAAGCAGAGAGACACACAGGGTCATATATATAGGCAGGCACTGGCAGGCCCGGCCCTGCGGAGCCACGGTAAAGTTACACCTCATTCCACACCCACCCACTGTAATACTACTACTACCAGCCAAAAGGACTGAGGACAAACCACGCTCCCTAATGACTAGCAAGCATGCACGTTCATGTTATTGGATCGGTTTTAAATACCGCAGCAATCAGTCGTCCTTTAATGTGATCTATTGAAAATACATGATCCAGCCTGATGCGATCGTTTAAAATAATCTACACTAGTAGAGCAGTGACAAAACTGAGTAGAGAATAGAGATGCAAACCGACATCACAGACCTTCACAGGTGTTACGAATGATGACAAATAGACATTGTAAAAGTCCAGTTTGCGACACTATAGTAAAACTTTGTTTCAATGGCAGATCCTGCTGCATTGAACAAATTCAACTCCATTGATGAACCAGAAACTATTAAACAATGCGCAATATCTTTTGATTAAATAAGAGTTCATGTTCATAAGAAGTCACCTTTGGTACAAAGTTTGGGTGTTTCTATAGAACTATGTTCTCTCTTTCATATACTTGCCAGAGAAATCAAATGAATGAACTGAAAAGGCATTTGCAAGTTACATAAGAGTGTCTTTGAATGGTGTTTAGAGTCTGGGATGTGTTGTAGGCTACTGCAAGTTGGCAGGAACTTCTCACCAACCTGTCCTGCAAGTTCAGTTTGAAGTTTCTGGAACGCCTTGCCCGAGGAGATAATTAAGGCTTGCTGAATCTTTGCCCTGTTTTTAATCCCTTCTGAAGACTCACCTATATAGAGTTGCTTTTGCAACCCCTCAGCACTCTTCAGTCTTAATTGTAATGTTTGACATTATTTTCTTTTACTTGTTTGCTATTGTGACGCTACTGTGATGTATTGTTTTTGTGGATTCTTCTTTGTATAAGGGTATGCCCATGCATAAAGTCAGTGGCAAATCGAGTGGCAAAGTGAGTTTAACGTTGTTTAATGCAATCAGATAGGACTTTTCTGTTTGGATGTATGGGCTGTCAAGGCCAGGAAGTAGTTTTTGCCACTCAGTAGGCGTTTCCACATAACTTCTGGGTATGATGATGATGTCACGTGCATACCCCTTTATTGTGTCTCTTCTGTCAAGCATGTTGTGACTCCGTTCTTAAAGTAGTATTGTATTGGTTTTATTGCATTAACAGCCTACTATTCAGCACTACCTAGACAAACCAAAGTCAGTATTGACAAAACATCATGTCTTCTTGGCTCTTGTCTACGCAGTGGTGCGTCACAGTTTCCGCAGTGACAGCGGCCAGCGGGGGGGCGCGGGGTAGTGCTGGTGTTCTGCGGGCACCCTGGCACGTGGTGGCACAGTACACCAGCTCGATGGATCAGGAACGTCCGCCACACTCGTCCCCTCAAGTTGGTGTCCTGGTGGAGAAGGAAATATGGCCATCATCTTTGGTATTATATGGTTGTGTTTAAATCGCTGGTTCTCAAAGTGAGATGGACTTGTGGAATATAGATTCCTTAGTTTTGGGTCTGCAAGTCAAATCTCAAATATCAAGTGGCTCAAATGCCGAATAAATAATGGACCTTGATATGAAAAAGGTTGAAAACCAGTGGTATAAAGTTTAGACCAGTGAAACAATGGCTTAGACTCTAAACCATTGTTTCTCAAACTCGGACACGTCTTTAACTCTGTGAGACCTGTGCCCTCTCTGGGCACAGGACTCCACCAGGCCAGGTCAGGTTGTGGCCTCCTGGTGGCGCTATAATAGGCCATGTGAAAAGGGTGCCATTTCTTCTTACGCATGGCAATTGGATGATTTGAGGCATTTTGTTCCAAAAATGTGTTTTGCAAAAACCCACCTGTTGGTGGCCCTATAAGAGCCCAATGTGAAAAGGGTGGGATATATTCCTCAACCCAGAAGGAAAGTCCGTGAAAGATTCCATGTAAATTGCGCACACTGCGTTCATGATTTGAGGGTTTTTATTCAAATAGGCCAATCCTGCAAACTTTGAAAGCCAATGTTAGCCAATTCGGATGGAATATGAAATATCGGACAGATCCGTCTTGAACACATGACTATAGAGATACTGTGTAACAATTTGCTGGATTTTTGACAGAATCTGAAGGAGTAATATCCAAAAATCACACCCGTGTGAAGTGAGGGGCGCTAATATATTAAAGTCTAACTCGGACGGACGGACACAGTGCATTGCATACTCTCTCCCCATGCCTTCGGCCTGGTGGAGACAAAAGGTGGGGGGAGAGTAGTCTGAATTGGGTTCTGGAGCAGTGCTCCACCTCATACATCGGACTCAACTGCCAGCCGTGAACGATTCCAAGTCGGTGGGACCACATCCACTAGAGATGCTGTGAAATTGCACCTTCTAGCTTCTCCTGTGAGAATTATCCCACATTGAACAGTCATTTCTGTGCGTACACTCACCCATATCAGGTGACACCCTGCTAGGGTGGCGATTGGCTCTTGTCTCAGACCTTCCCCGAGGTGATTGGTGGAGTGACGAGCACTCAGCATGTGACCTCTACAATGAGCTTCCTCCCACTGAAGAAAATGCCACGATCAGCCGATATATAACTCCCCACAACTGTAAAGACATTATCAGTCATGGTGTCTGTAGATTATTACATATGTTATCTCAAAATAATAATAACAATGCATAGTACAATTCTACTGCCGCTGAAACTATATTTAATTCTCTGTTTAAATCCTGTTGAATATTGTGACGGCCCCATGGGGCTGTTCTGTGTTACAGACAGTGCTGGTTGGAGGGTGGAGTCGGAGGTGATCAGGGGAAGGGGAGACACCTGGTCACTGTCTCCCCACAGACTATATAAAGACCTGCCCTGGCCATTGGTGCATTTCCTCTTTACATCTGGACCATGTTGCTGCCTGGGCCATGGCCTCACAGAGAGCATTCATTGTTTCATTTGGTAGTTTCCCTTGTGTTTGCATGTGTAGCAGTTTATCCCTGCTTTACTGTTTTCACTTTTGTTATCATTATTATATTTTTGAGGTGCAGTAGCCCCAGCTAACACAAACTTTGGTCTAAAGTTTGGGCCAGTGAAACAATGGTTTTTAGACTCTAGTCTAAACCCTTGTTTCTCAAACTCCTAACAGACACTTGCACGTATTTAACTCCTCTCGGGGCACAGGTCTCCACCAGGCCAGGTCAGGTTGTGGCCTCCTGGTGGCGCTATAATAGGCCAATGTGAAAAGGGTGCCATTTCTTCTTACGCATGGCAATTGGATGAATTGAGGCATTTTGTTCCAAAAATGTGTTTTGCAAAAGTCCACCTGTTGGTGGCGCTATAAAAGGCCAATGTGAAAAGGGTGGGATATATTCCTCAGCACAGTAGGAAAGTCTGTGAAAGATTCCACGTAAATTGCACGCTGCGTTCATGATTTGAGGGTTTTTGTTCAAATGGGCCAATCCTGCAAACTCTGAAAGCCAATGTTAATAAATATTAATAATAAAACTTTATTTGTATAGCACCTTTCATGACATGAAATGCAGCTCAAAGTGCTTTACAGAGCAATGAGAAAAAAATAAAAGCAAGGCATAAACATTAAAAAGCAAGCAGTAATGCAATACAGTGAGGACATGAATATCAAAAAATAAAATATAAATTAAAAGCAATGGTGTATAGAAGTGGGTCTTGAGCTGTGCTTTAAAAATGTCTACAGCCAATTCGGATGGAATATGAAATATTGGACAGATCCGTCTTGAACACATGACTATAGAGATACTGTGTAACAATTTGCGGGATTTTTGGACAGAATCTGGAGGAGTAATATCCAAAAATCACACCCGTGTGAAGTGAGGGGCGCTAATATATTAAAGTCTAACGTATGGACGGACGGACACAGTGCATACTGTAGCATACTCTCTCCCCATGCCTTCGGCCTGGTGGAGACAAAAGGTGGGGGGAGAGTAGTCTGAATTGGGTTCTGGAGCAGTGCTCCACCTCATACATCGGACTCAACTGCCAGCCGTGAACGATTCCAAGTCAGTGGGACCACATCCACTAGAGACGCTGTGTAAGTGCGCCATCTAGCTTCTCCTGTGAGTATTGCCCCACGGTTGACCCGTAATTTCTGTGTGGACACTCACCCATATCAGGTGACACCCTGCTAGGGTGGCGATTGGCTCTTGTCTCAGACCTTCCCCGAGGTGATTGGTGGAGTGACGAGCACTCAGCATGTGACCTCTACAATGAGCTTCCTCCCACTGAAGAAAATGCCACGATCAGCCGATATATAACTCCCCACAACTGTAAAGACATTATCAGTCATGGTGTCTGTAGATTATTACATATGTTATCTCAAAATAATAATAACAATGCATAGTACAATTCTACTGCCGCTGAAACTATATTTAATTCTCTGTTTAAATCCTGTTGAATATTGTGACGGCCCCATGGGGCTGTTCTGTGTTACAGACAGTGCTGGTTGGAGGGTGGAGTCGGAGGTGATCAGGGGAAGGGGAGACACCTGGTCACTGTCTCCCCACAGACTATATAAAGACCTGCCCTGGCCATTGGTGCATTTCCTCTTTACATCTGGACCATGTTGCTGCCTGGGCCATGGCCTCACAGAGAGCATTCATTGTTTCATTTGGTAGTTTCCCTTGTGTTTGCATGTGTAGCAGTTTATCCCTGCTTTACTGTTTTCACTTTTGTTATCATTATTATATTTTTGAGGTGCAGTAGCCCCAGTTAACACAAACTTTGGTCTAAAGTTTGGACCAGTGAAACAATGGTTTTTAGACTCTAGTCTAAACCCTTGTTTCTCAAACTCCTAACAGACACTTGCACGTATTTAACTCCTCTCGGGGCACAGGTCTCCACCAGGCCAGGTCAGGTTGTGGCCTCCTGGTGGCGCTATAATAGGCCAATGTGAAAAGGGTGCCATTTCTTCTTACGCATGGCAATTGGATGAATTGAGGCATTTTGTTCCAAAAATGTGTTTTGCAAAAGTCCACCTGTTGGTGGCGCTATAATAGGCCAATGTGAAAAGGGTGGGATATATTCCTCAGCACAGTAGGAAAGTCTGTGAAAGATTCCACGTAAATTGCACGCTGCGTTCATGATTTGAGGGTTTTTGTTCAAATGGGCCAATCCTGCAAACTCTGAAAGCCAATGTTAATAAATATTAATAATAAAACTTTATTTGTATAGCACCTTTCATGACATGAAATGCAGCTCAAAGTGCTTTACAGAGCAATGAGAAAAAAAATAAAAGCAAGGCATAAACATTAAAAAGCAAGCAGTAATGCAATACAGTGAGGACATGAATATCAAAAAATAAAATATAAATTAAAAGCAATGGTGTATAGAAGTGGGTCTTGAGCTGTGCTTTAAAAATGTCTACAGCCAATTCGGATGGAATATGAAATATTGGACAGATCCGTCTTGAACACATGACTATAGAGATACTGTGTAACAATTTGCGGGATTTTTGGACAGAATCTGGAGGAGTAATATCCAAAAATCACACCCGTGTGAAGTGAGGGGCGCTAATATATTAAAGTCTAACGTATGGACGGACGGACAGACAGACACAGTGCATACTGTAGCATACTCTCTCCCCATGCCTTCGGCCTGGTGGAGACAAAAGGTGGGGGGAGAGTAGTCTGAATTGGGTTCTGGAGCAGTGCTCCACCTCATACATCGGACTCAACTGCCAGCCGTGAACGATTCCAAGTCGGTGGGACGACAATCCACATCCACTAGAGATGCTGTGAAATTGCACCTTCTAGCTTCTCCTGTGAGAATTATCCCTAATTGACCAGTCATTTCTGTGCATACACTCGCCCATATCAGGTGACACCCTGCTAGGGTGGCGATTGGCTCTTGTCTCAGACCTTCCCCGAGGTGATTGGTGGAGTGACGAGCACTCAGCATGTGACCTCTACAATGAGCTTCCTCCCACTGAAGGAAATGCCACGATCAGCCGATATATAACTCCCCACAACTGTAAAGACATTATCAGTTATGGTGTCTGTAGATTATTACATATGTTATCTCAAAATAATAATAACAATGCATAGTACAATTCTACTGCCGCTGAAACTATATATAATTATCTGTTTAAATCCTGTTGAATATTGTGACGGCCCCATGGGGCTGTTCTGTGTTGCAGACAGTGCTGGTAGGAGGGTGGAGTCGGAGGTGATCAGGGGAAGGGGAGACACCTGGTCACTGTCTCCCCACCATAGACTGTAAAAAATATGGACAAAGCGTTCGCCGGGTCTAACATGAACGTAAAATGAAGCCTGTAATAATATGGTAATTCCTGATGTAAGTCGCCATCTTTCTAGATCCGTTTGGTACCAGCTGGCCATTGGCTGGCTCCGTTTTGGACCAGCTGGCCATTGGCTGCCCAGACAACGAGGCGGGACTTCCCCCCTTCTTCTCCGTTGGTTTTTATTTTGACTCGAGTGGGAGGGGAATCCCGATCATAGACTGTAACGGTAGCCACGCCCCTCAGAACATACGCGATGTTTTTTTTTCTTTATGGTAATTTTTTTAATTAATGGGACCATAATTTTCCAAAAAGAATATTATGACATTAGAAATGAGACTTTAAACTAGTGACTGGAAGAAGAAAGTATTCATGACCATGTTTATTAAGGTAATACAGTCTAGGTGAAGTTGGGCCAAAATACATGGGCCTCTATGGAGCTATGGGGCTTTTTGGGTCCAGTCCAGCGCCACAACAGGCCATTATATGAACTACCGATTTCAAATGAGGCTTCACGAAATATCTGGCTGACTGCCCCCCTGCTCCCCACGGACTATATAAAGACCTGCCCTGGCCATTGGTGCATTTCCTCTTTACATCTGGACCATGTTGCTGCCTGGGCCATGGCCTCACAGAGAGCATTCATTGTTTCATTGGTAGTTTCCCTTGTGTTTGCAGCAGTATATCCCTGCTTTACTTTTTTCACTTTTGTTATCAAAAAGGTTGCCAACCCCTAAACTGCCTAAAGCACTGTTTCTCAACCTTTTCATGTCGCAACCCCACAAAAGAATCCCATTTTAACTGGGGGACCCACACCCTGACAAGCACACAATCGTATAGTAGTTGAGGCATTAGTAAGGCAGTTTGACTTGGTGCCAGATAAATATTGTGAAAATAGCCAATCTATTGTAACCAATCCATCATGTTGCGAGGTGTTTTTTCTCATTTTTGCCTCTTTCTAATACTAGAGCGGTGCCCGTTGGGCACTGGCCTACTTGGAACGATGCAAGTTGGAAATGATTGCCCCACCCAGTTATTATGTCTGTCCCTTTTATACCCATATATGGAATTACTTGTCAGGCATGCCAAAATATGGAGTATATGCAGATGTCAGAACTTTATTGTGATGTCAGAACAGGCCAGCTCCATATATGGGGATGTCCAGACTCCAGAGCCTGGGCAGGGGGTACAGATCGCGGGCAGGCTTTTGCGCTGGTTCTGGACAACCGGTGATTAGACTTGACCGCGGGCCCTGCACTCTCTGTGGTGGTGTGGAACACATGTGTCAAATTTAAAGTCGGTGGGGCGAACGGTTCTCGAGTTATGTGGATTACAGACGTATGTACAGTGTACACACATGTACGTATACTCACAGAGACGTGGTGCATTTATATTAGGATTTGACACTTTGGCCAATGTTTTACCAGTTTATTACATGGCTTGGTTGAATGCTTGATTGTGATTGGTCAATCTATAACAGACCGCTGCCTAATCAATCAGTCATACACACTGCGACACACATGTCATTAGGCCTACAGGTTGAGATTTGAGAATCCCCGGTCTAAAAAATGTAAGTAAAATAAAGACATGAATTAAAAATAAATAAATATAAACAGACGACAAATATAATTAAAAAGTGGGGGGAGAGTAGTCTGAATTGGGTTCTGGAGCAGTGCTCCACCTCATACATCGGACTCAACTGCCAGCCGTGAACGATTCCAAGTCAGTGGGACCACATCCACTAGAGACGCTGTGTAAGTGCGCCATCTAGCTTCTCCTGTGAGTATTGCCCCACGGTTGACCCGTAATTTCTGTGTGGACACTCGTCCATATCAGGTGACACCCTGCTAGGGTGGCGATTGGCTCTTGTCTCAGACCTTCCCCGAGGTGATTGGTGGAGTGACGAGCACTCAGCATGTGACCTCTACAATGAGCTTCCTCCCACTGAAGAAAATGCCACGATCAGCCGATATATAACTCCCCACAACTGTAAAGACATTATCAGTCATGGTGTCTGTAGATTATTACATATTTTATCTCAAAATAATAATAACAATGCATAGTACAATTCTACTGCCGCTGAAACTATATTTAATTCTCTGTTTAAATCCTGTTGAATATTGTGACGGCCCCCTGGGGCTGTTCTGTGTTGCAGACAGTGCTGGTTGGAGGGTGGAGTCGGAGGTGATCAGGGGAAGGGGAGACACCTGGTCACTGTCTCCCCACAGACTATATAAAGACCTGCCCTGGCCATTGGTGCATTTCCTCTTTACATCTGGACCATGTTGCTGCCTGGGCCATGGCCTCACAGAGAGCATTCATTGTTTCATTTGGTAGTTTCCCTTGTGTTTGCATGTGTAGCAGTTTATCCCTGCTTTACTGTTTTCACTTTTGTTATCATTATTATATTTTTGAGGTGCAGTAGCCTCAGCTAACACAAACCTTGGTCTAAAGTTTAGACCAGTGAAACAATGGTTTAGACTCTAAACCATTGTTTCTCAAACTCCTAACGGACACTTGCACGTCTTTAACTCTGTGAGACCTGTGCCCTCTCGGGGCACAGGTCTCCACCAGGCCAGGTCATGATGTGGCCTCCTGGTGGCGCTATAATAGGCCAATGTGAAAAGGGTGCCATTTCTTCTTACGCATGGCAATTGGATGAATTGAGGCATTTTGTTCCAAAAATGTGTTTTGCAAAAATCCACCTGTTGGTGGCGCTATAAAAGGCCAATGTGAAAAGGGTGGGATATATTCCTCAGCACAGAAGGAAAGTCTGTGAAAGATTCCACGTAAATTGCATGCTGCGTTCATGATTTGAGGGTTTTTGTTCAAATGGGCCAATCCTGCAAACTCTGAAAGCCAATGTTAATAAATATTAATAATAAAACTTTATTTGTATAGCACCTTTCATGACATGAAATGCAGCTCAAAGTGCTTTACAGAGCAATGAGAAAAAAAGAAAAGCAAGGCATAAACATTAAAAAGCAAGCTGTAATGCAATACAGTGAGGACATGAATAACAAAAAAATAAAAGATCAATTAAAAGCAATGGTGTATAGAAGTGGGTCTGTGCTTTAAAAATGTCTACAGCCAATTCGGATGGAATATGAAATATCGGACAGATCCGTCTTGAACACATGACTATAGAGATACTGTGTAACAATTTGCGGGATTTTTGGACAGCATCTGGAGGAGTAATATACAAAAATCACACCCGTGTGAAGTGAGGGGCGCTAACATATTAAAGTCTAACTCGGACGTATGGACGGACGGACACAGTGCATACTGTAGCATACTCTCTCCCCATGCCTTCGGCCTGGTGGAGACAAAAGGTGGGGGGAGAGTAGTCTGAATTGGGTTCTGGAGCAGTGCTCCACCTCATACATCGGACTCAACTGCCAGCCGTGAACGATTCCAAGTCGGTGGGACGACAATCGACATCCACTAGAGATGCTGTGAAAGTGCACCTTCTAGCTTCTCCTGTGAGAATTATCCCTAATTGACCAGTCATTTCTGTGCGTACACTCACCCATATCAGGTGACAACCTGCTAGGGTGGCGATTGGCTCTTGTCTCAGACCTTCCCCGAGGTGATTGGTGGAGTGACGAGCACTCAGCATGTGACCTCTACAATGAGCTTCCTCCCACTGAAGGAAATGCCACGATCAGCCGATATATAACTCCCCACAACTGTAAAGACATTATCAGTCATGGTGTCTGTAGATTATTACATATTTTATCTCAAAATAAAAATAACAATGCATAGTACAATTCTACTGCCGCTGAAACTATATATAATTCTTTGTTTAAATCCTGTTGAATATTGTGACGGCCCCCTGGGGCTGTTCTGTGTTACAGACAGTGCTGGTTGGAGGGTGGAGTCGGAGGTGATCAGGGGAAGGGGAGACACCTGGTCACTGTCTCCCCACCATAGACTGTAAAAAATATGGACAAAGCGTTCGCCGGGTCTAACATGAACGTAAAATGAAGCCTGTAATAATATGGTAATTCCTGATGTAAGTCGCCATCTTTCTAGATCCGTTTGGTACCAGCTGGCCATTGGCTGGCTCCGTTTTGGACCAGCTGGCCATTGGCTGCCCAGACAACGAGGCGGGACTTCCCCCCTTCTTCTCCGTTGGTTTTTATTTTGACTCGAGTGGGAGGGGAATCCCGATCATAGACTGTAACGGTAGCCACGCCCCTCAGAACATACGCGATGGTTTTTTTTCTTTATGGTAATTTTTTTAATTAATGGGACCATAATTTTCCAAAAAGAATATTATGACATTAGAAATGAGACTTTAAACTAGTGACTGGAAGAAGAAAGTATTCATGACCATGTTTATTAAGGTAATACAGTCTAGGTGAAGTTGGGCCAAAATACATGGGCCTCTATGGAGCTATGGGGCTTTTTGGGTCCAGTCCAGCGCCACAACAGGCCATTATATGAACTACCGATTTCAAATGAGGCTTCACGAAATATCTGGCTGACTGCCCCCCTGCTCCCCACGGACTATATAAAGACCTGCCCTGGCCATTGGTGCATTTCCTCTTTACATCTGGACCATGTTGCTGCCTGGGCCATGGCCTCACAGAGAGCATTCATTGTTTCATTGGTAGTTTCCCTTGTGTTTGCAGCAGTATATCCCTGCTTTACTTTTTTCACTTTTGTTATCAAAAAGGTTGCCAACCCCTAAACTGCCTAAAGCACTGTTTCTCAACCTTTTCATGTCGCAACCCCACAAAAGAATCCCATTTTAACTGGGGGACCCACACCCTGACAAGCACACAATCGTATAGTAGTTGAGGCATTAGTAAGGCAGTTTGACTTGGTGCCAGATAAATATTGTGAAAATAGCCAATCTATTGTAACCAATCCATCATGTTGCGAGGTGTTTTTTCTCATTTTTGCCTCTTTCTAATACTAGAGCGGTGCCCGTTGGGCACTGGCCTACTTGGAACGATGCAAGTTGGAAATGATTGCCCCACCCAGTTATTATGTCTGTCCCTTTTATACCCATATATGGAATTACTTGTCAGGCATGCCAAAATATGGAGTATATGCAGATGTCAGAACTTTATTGTGATGTCAGAACAGGCCAGCTCCATATATGGGGATGTCCAGACTCCAGAGCCTGGGCAGGGGGTACAGATCGCGGGCAGGCTTTTGCGCTGGTTCTGGACAACCGGTGATTAGACTTGACCGCGGGCCCTGCACTCTCTGTGGTGGTGTGGAACACATGTGTCAAATTTAAAGTCGGTGGGGCGAACGGTTCTCGAGTTATGTGGATTACAGACGTATGTACAGTGTACACACATGTACGTATACTCACAGAGACGTGGTGCATTTATATTAGGATTTGACACTTTGGCCAATGTTTTACCAGTTTATTACATGGCTTGGTTGAATGCTTGATTGTGATTGGTCAATCTATAACAGACCGCTGCCTAATCAATCAGTCATACACACTGCGACACACATGTCATTAGGCCTACAGGTTGAGATTTGAGAATCCCCGGTCTAAAAAATGTAAGTAAAATAAAGACATGAATTAAAAATAAATAAATATAAACAGACGACAAATATAATTAAAAAGTGGGGGGAGAGTAGTCTGAATTGGGTTCTGGAGCAGTGCTCCACCTCATACATCGGACTCAACTGCCAGCCGTGAACGATTCCAAGTCAGTGGGACCACATCCACTAGAGACGCTGTGTAAGTGCGCCATCTAGCTTCTCCTGTGAGTATTGCCCCACGGTTGACCCGTAATTTCTGTGTGGACACTCGTCCATATCAGGTGACACCCTGCTAGGGTGGCGATTGGCTCTTGTCTCAGACCTTCCCCGAGGTGATTGGTGGAGTGACGAGCACTCAGCATGTGACCTCTACAATGAGCTTCCTCCCACTGAAGAAAATGCCACGATCAGCCGATATATAACTCCCCACAACTGTAAAGACATTATCAGTCATGGTGTCTGTAGATTATTACATATTTTATCTCAAAATAATAATAACAATGCATAGTACAATTCTACTGCCGCTGAAACTATATTTAATTCTCTGTTTAAATCCTGTTGAATATTGTGACGGCCCCCTGGGGCTGTTCTGTGTTGCAGACAGTGCTGGTTGGAGGGTGGAGTCGGAGGTGATCAGGGGAAGGGGAGACACCTGGTCACTGTCTCCCCACAGACTATATAAAGACCTGCCCTGGCCATTGGTGCATTTCCTCTTTACATCTGGACCATGTTGCTGCCTGGGCCATGGCCTCACAGAGAGCATTCATTGTTTCATTTGGTAGTTTCCCTTGTGTTTGCATGTGTAGCAGTTTATCCCTGCTTTACTGTTTTCACTTTTGTTATCATTATTATATTTTTGAGGTGCAGTAGCCTCAGCTAACACAAACCTTGGTCTAAAGTTTAGACCAGTGAAACAATGGTTTAGACTCTAAACCATTGTTTCTCAAACTCCTAACGGACACTTGCACGTCTTTAACTCTGTGAGACCTGTGCCCTCTCGGGGCACAGGTCTCCACCAGGCCAGGTCATGATGTGGCCTCCTGGTGGCGCTATAATAGGCCAATGTGAAAAGGGTGCCATTTCTTCTTACGCATGGCAATTGGATGAATTGAGGCATTTTGTTCCAAAAATGTGTTTTGCAAAAATCCACCTGTTGGTGGCGCTATAAAAGGCCAATGTGAAAAGGGTGGGATATATTCCTCAGCACAGAAGGAAAGTCTGTGAAAGATTCCACGTAAATTGCATGCTGCGTTCATGATTTGAGGGTTTTTGTTCAAATGGGCCAATCCTGCAAACTCTGAAAGCCAATGTTAATAAATATTAATAATAAAACTTTATTTGTATAGCACCTTTCATGACATGAAATGCAGCTCAAAGTGCTTTACAGAGCAATGAGAAAAAAAGAAAAGCAAGGCATAAACATTAAAAAGCAAGCTGTAATGCAATACAGTGAGGACATGAATAACAAAAAAATAAAAGATCAATTAAAAGCAATGGTGTATAGAAGTGGGTCTGTGCTTTAAAAATGTCTACAGCCAATTCGGATGGAATATGAAATATCGGACAGATCCGTCTTGAACACATGACTATAGAGATACTGTGTAACAATTTGCGGGATTTTTGGACAGCATCTGGAGGAGTAATATACAAAAATCACACCCGTGTGAAGTGAGGGGCGCTAACATATTAAAGTCTAACTCGGACGTATGGACGGACGGACACAGTGCATACTGTAGCATACTCTCTCCCCATGCCTTCGGCCTGGTGGAGACAAAAGGTGGGGGGAGAGTAGTCTGAATTGGGTTCTGGAGCAGTGCTCCACCTCATACATCGGACTCAACTGCCAGCCGTGAACGATTCCAAGTCGGTGGGACGACAATCCACATCCACTAGAGATGCTGTGAAAGTGCACCTTCTAGCTTCTCCTGTGAGAATTATCCCTAATTGACCAGTCATTTCTGTGCGTACACTCACCCATATCAGGTGACAACCTGCTAGGGTGGCGATTGGCTCTTGTCTCAGACCTTCCCCGAGGTGATTGGTGGAGTGACGAGCACTCAGCATGTGACCTCTACAATGAGCTTCCTCCCACTGAAGGAAATGCCACGATCAGCCGATATATAACTCCCCACAACTGTAAAGACATTATCAGTCATGGTGTCTGTAGATTATTACATATTTTATCTCAAAATAAAAATAACAATGCATAGTACAATTCTACTGCCGCTGAAACTATATATAATTCTTTGTTTAAATCCTGTTGAATATTGTGACGGCCCCCTGGGGCTGTTCTGTGTTACAGACAGTGCTGGTTGGAGGGTGGAGTCGGAGGTGATCAGGGGAAGGGGAGACACCTGGTCACTGTCTCCCCACCATAGACTGTAAAAAATATGGACAAAGCGTTCGCCGGGTCTAACATGAACGTAAAATGAAGCCTGTAATAATATGGTAATTCCTGATGTAAGTCGCCATCTTTCTAGATCCGTTTGGTACCAGCTGGCCATTGGCTGGCTCCGTTTTGGACCAGCTGGCCATTGGCTGCCCAGACAACGAGGCGGGACTTCCCCCCTTCTTCTCCGTTGGTTTTTATTTTGACTCGAGTGGGAGGGGAATCCCGATCATAGACTGTAACGGTAGCCACGCCCCTCAGAACATACGCGATGGTTTTTTTTCTTTATGGTAATTTTTTTAATTAATGGGACCATAATTTTCCAAAAAGAATATTATGACATTAGAAATGAGACTTTAAACTAGTGACTGGAAGAAGAAAGTATTCATGACCATGTTTATTAAGGTAATACAGTCTAGGTGAAGTTGGGCCAAAATACATGGGCCTCTATGGAGCTATGGGGCTTTTTGGGTCCAGTCCAGCGCCACAACAGGCCATTATATGAACTACCGATTTCAAATGAGGCTTCACGAAATATCTGGCTGACTGCCCCCCTGCTCCCCACGGACTATATAAAGACCTGCCCTGGCCATTGGTGCATTTCCTCTTTACATCTGGACCATGTTGCTGCCTGGGCCATGGCCTCACAGAGAGCATTCATTGTTTCATTGGTAGTTTCCCTTGTGTTTGCAGCAGTATATCCCTGCTTTACTTTTTTCACTTTTGTTATCAAAAAGGTTGCCAACCCCTAAACTGCCTAAAGCACTGTTTCTCAACCTTTTCATGTCGCAACCCCACAAAAGAATCCCATTTTAACTGGGGGACCCACACCCTGACAAGCACACAATCGTATAGTAGTTGAGGCATTAGTAAGGCAGTTTGACTTGGTGCCAGATAAATATTGTGAAAATAGCCAATCTATTGTAACCAATCCATCATGTTGCGAGGTGTTTTTTCTCATTTTTGCCTCTTTCTAATACTAGAGCGGTGCCCGTTGGGCACTGGCCTACTTGGAACGATGCAAGTTGGAAATGATTGCCCCACCCAGTTATTATGTCTGTCCCTTTTATACCCATATATGGAATTACTTGTCAGGCATGCCAAAATATGGAGTATATGCAGATGTCAGAACTTTATTGTGATGTCAGAACAGGCCAGCTCCATATATGGGGATGTCCAGACTCCAGAGCCTGGGCAGGGGGTACAGATCGCGGGCAGGCTTTTGCGCTGGTTCTGGACAACCGGTGATTAGACTTGACCGCGGGCCCTGCACTCTCTGTGGTGGTGTGGAACACATGTGTCAAATTTAAAGTCGGTGGGGCGAACGGTTCTCGAGTTATGTGGATTACAGACGTATGTACAGTGTACACACATGTACGTATACTCACAGAGACGTGGTGCATTTATATTAGGATTTGACACTTTGGCCAATGTTTTACCAGTTTATTACATGGCTTGGTTGAATGCTTGATTGTGATTGGTCAATCTATAACAGACCGCTGCCTAATCAATCAGTCATACACACTGCGACACACATGTCATTAGGCCTACAGGTTGAGATTTGAGAATCCCCGGTCTAAAAAATGTAAGTAAAATAAAGACATGAATTAAAAATAAATAAATATAAACAGACGACAAATATAATTAAAAAGTGGGGGGAGAGTAGTCTGAATTGGGTTCTGGAGCAGTGCTCCACCTCATACATCGGACTCAACTGCCAGCCGTGAACGATTCCAAGTCAGTGGGACCACATCCACTAGAGACGCTGTGTAAGTGCGCCATCTAGCTTCTCCTGTGAGTATTGCCCCACGGTTGACCCGTAATTTCTGTGTGGACACTCGTCCATATCAGGTGACACCCTGCTAGGGTGGCGATTGGCTCTTGTCTCAGACCTTCCCCGAGGTGATTGGTGGAGTGACGAGCACTCAGCATGTGACCTCTACAATGAGCTTCCTCCCACTGAAGAAAATGCCACGATCAGCCGATATATAACTCCCCACAACTGTAAAGACATTATCAGTCATGGTGTCTGTAGATTATTACATATTTTATCTCAAAATAATAATAACAATGCATAGTACAATTCTACTGCCGCTGAAACTATATTTAATTCTCTGTTTAAATCCTGTTGAATATTGTGACGGCCCCCTGGGGCTGTTCTGTGTTGCAGACAGTGCTGGTTGGAGGGTGGAGTCGGAGGTGATCAGGGGAAGGGGAGACACCTGGTCACTGTCTCCCCACAGACTATATAAAGACCTGCCCTGGCCATTGGTGCATTTCCTCTTTACATCTGGACCATGTTGCTGCCTGGGCCATGGCCTCACAGAGAGCATTCATTGTTTCATTTGGTAGTTTCCCTTGTGTTTGCATGTGTAGCAGTTTATCCCTGCTTTACTGTTTTCACTTTTGTTATCATTATTATATTTTTGAGGTGCAGTAGCCTCAGCTAACACAAACCTTGGTCTAAAGTTTAGACCAGTGAAACAATGGTTTAGACTCTAAACCATTGTTTCTCAAACTCCTAACGGACACTTGCACGTCTTTAACTCTGTGAGACCTGTGCCCTCTCGGGGCACAGGTCTCCACCAGGCCAGGTCAGGATGTGGCCTCCTGGTGGCGCTATAATAGGCCAATGTGAAAAGGGTGCCATTTCTTCTTACGCATGGCAATTGGATGAATTGAGGCATTTTGTTCCAAAAATGTGTTTTGCAAAAATCCACCTGTTGGTGGCGCTATAAAAGGCCAATGTGAAAAGGGTGGGATATATTCCTCAGCACAGAAGGAAAGTCTGTGAAAGATTCCACGTAAATTGCATGCTGCGTTCATGATTTGAGGGTTTTTGTTCAAATGGGCCAATCCTGCAAACTCTGAAAGCCAATGTTAATAAATATTAATAATAAAACTTTATTTGTATAGCACCTTTCATGACATGAAATGCAGCTCAAAGTGCTTTACAGAGCAATGAGAAAAAAAGAAAAGCAAGGCATAAACATTAAAAAGCAAGCTGTAATGCAATACAGTGAGGACATGAATAACAAAAAAATAAAAGATCAATTAAAAGCAATGGTGTATAGAAGTGGGTCTGTGCTTTAAAAATGTCTACAGCCAATTCGGATGGAATATGAAATATCGGACAGATCCGTCTTGAACACATGACTATAGAGATACTGTGTAACAATTTGCGGGATTTTTGGACAGCATCTGGAGGAGTAATATACAAAAATCACACCCGTGTGAAGTGAGGGGCGCTAACATATTAAAGTCTAACTCGGACGTATGGACGGACGGACACAGTGCATACTGTAGCATACTCTCTCCCCATGCCTTCGGCCTGGTGGAGACAAAAGGTGGGGGGAGAGTAGTCTGAATTGGGTTCTGGAGCAGTGCTCCACCTCATACATCGGACTCAACTGCCAGCCGTGAACGATTCCAAGTCGGTGGGACGACAATCCACATCCACTAGAGATGCTGTGAAAGTGCACCTTCTAGCTTCTCCTGTGAGAATTATCCCTAATTGACCAGTCATTTCTGTGCGTACACTCACCCATATCAGGTGACAACCTGCTAGGGTGGCGATTGGCTCTTGTCTCAGACCTTCCCCGAGGTGATTGGTGGAGTGACGAGCACTCAGCATGTGACCTCTACAATGAGCTTCCTCCCACTGAAGGAAATGCCACGATCAGCCGATATATAACTCCCCACAACTGTAAAGACATTATCAGTCATGGTGTCTGTAGATTATTACATATTTTATCTCAAAATAAAAATAACAATGCATAGTACAATTCTACTGCCGCTGAAACTATATATAATTCTTTGTTTAAATCCTGTTGAATATTGTGACGGCCCCCTGGGGCTGTTCTGTGTTACAGACAGTGCTGGTTGGAGGGTGGAGTCGGAGGTGATCAGGGGAAGGGGAGACACCTGGTCACTGTCTCCCCACCATAGACTGTAAAAAATATGGACAAAGCGTTCGCCGGGTCTAACATGAACGTAAAATGAAGCCTGTAATAATATGGTAATTCCTGATGTAAGTCGCCATCTTTCTAGATCCGTTTGGTACCAGCTGGCCATTGGCTGGCTCCGTTTTGGACCAGCTGGCCATTGGCTGCCCAGACAACGAGGCGGGACTTCCCCCCTTCTTCTCCGTTGGTTTTTATTTTGACTCGAGTGGGAGGGGAATCCCGATCATAGACTGTAACGGTAGCCACGCCCCTCAGAACATACGCGATGGTTTTTTTTCTTTATGGTAATTTTTTTAATTAATGGGACCATAATTTTCCAAAAAGAATATTATGACATTAGAAATGAGACTTTAAACTAGTGACTGGAAGAAGAAAGTATTCATGACCATGTTTATTAAGGTAATACAGTCTAGGTGAAGTTGGGCCAAAATACATGGGCCTCTATGGAGCTATGGGGCTTTTTGGGTCCAGTCCAGCGCCACAACAGGCCATTATATGAACTACCGATTTCAAATGAGGCTTCACGAAATATCTGGCTGACTGCCCCCCTGCTCCCCACGGACTATATAAAAGACCTGCCCTGGCCATTGGTGCATTTCCTCTTTACATCTGGACCATGTTGCTGCCTGGGCCATGGCCTCACAGAGAGCATTCATTGTTTCATTGGTAGTTTCCCTTGTGTTTGCAGCAGTATATCCCTGCTTTACTTTTTTCACTTTTGTTATCAAAAAGGTTGCCAACCCCTAAACTGCCTAAAGCACTGTTTCTCAACCTTTTCATGTCGCAACCCCACAAAATAATCCCATTTTAACTGGGGGACCCACACCCTGACAAGCACACAATCGTATAGTAGTTGAGGCATTAGTAAGGCAGTTTGACTTGGTGCCAGATAAATATTGTGAAAATAGCCAATCTATTGTAACCAATCCATCATGTTGCGAGGTGTTTTTTCTCATTTTTGCCTCTTTCTAATACTAGAGCGGTGCCCGTTGGGCACTGGCCTACTTGGAACGATGCAAGTTGGAAATGATTGCCCCACCCAGTTATTATGTCTGTCCCTTTTATACCCATATATGGAATTACTTGTCAGGCATGCCAAAATATGGAGTATATGCAGATGTCAGAACTTTATTGTGATGTCAGAACAGGCCAGCTCCATATATGGGGATGTCCAGACTCCAGAGCCTGGGCAGGGGGTACAGATCGCGGGCAGGCTTTTGCGCTGGTTCTGGACAACCGGTGATTAGACTTGACCGCGGGCCCTGCACTCTCTGTGGTGGTGTGGAACACATGTGTCAAATTTAAAGTCGGTGGGGCGAACGGTTCTCGAGTTATGTGGATTACAGACGTATGTACAGTGTACACACATGTACGTATACTCACAGAGACGTGGTGCATTTATATTAGGAAATTTTACACTTTGGCCAATGTTTTACCAGTTTATTACATGGCTTGGTTGAATGCTTGATTGTGATTGGTCAATCTATAACAGACCGCTGCCTAATCAATCAGTCATACACTCTGCGACACACATGCACACATGTCAGTACAGGTTGAGATTTGAGAATCCCCGGTCTAAAAAATTTAAGTAAAATAAAGACATGAATTAAAAATAAATAAATATAAACAGACGACAAATATAATTAAAAAGTGGGGGGAGAGTAGTCTGAATTGGGTTCTGGAGCAGTGCTCCACCTCATACATCGGACTCAACTGCCAGCCGTGAACGATTCCAAGTCGGTGGGACCACATCCACTAGAGACGCTGTGTAAGTGCGCCATCTAGCTTCTCCTGTGAGTATTGCCCCACGGTTGACCCGTAATTTCTGTGTGGACACTCACCCATATCAGGTGACACCCTGCTAGGGTGGCGATTGGCTCTTGTCTCAGACCTTCCCCGAGGTGATTGGTGGAGTGACGAGCACTCAGCATGTGACCTCTACAATGAGCTTCCGCCCACTGAAGGAAATGCCGCGCGCAGCAGCTATATAAACCCCCCCGACGTTAAAGACATAAAGAGTCATGGTGTGGATTGTTACACATTTTTATCTCAAATATAAAAATAAACTGTTGGAACAATGTACTGCCGGTGAAAATACATCAAATTTCTATTTCCACCGTAATAGTTTAAATCCCGTTGACCACACAGAGCCTGCAAAGCATGCTGGGAATTATGCAAATAATTGACGTCACGCCTCTCCATTCTTACCAGAGCAATCTTACCCAGAGATAGTGGCGAAATAAATACATTGTCAATGCAGACCACGCGTGATATGTGAGTAGTTTTGAATATTACATCGATCCGAAAATAAGGAATATATAAATCGCGCGTTAGATTAGCGCTTGCAATTTAATGAAAAAAAAACAACTCGGTAAAAACTAACCCTGGTTTCCAGAGACTTCCCTGCTATTAGCATCGTCTTGTATTTGGCACTAGATGGCAGACATGGTCAATCTGAGAACGGCATCCCTTTCCCTGGTCGAAAAGAGCAGTGAGTTTCAACCATAGAGTTTGTTTGTTTGTTTGTTTGTTTGTTTGATTGATTGATTGAAGTATGTAGTAACATTTAGAGACGTACAAATATACACTTCTATTTAGCCAAAGAACAGAACAGGAATTCATCATAAAGTGAAAGAAATGGGAAAAGAAACAAGCCTTTGAGAGCGGGTTTGAAGGAGTCAAGGGATTCGCATGTCTTAATGACTGTTGATAGGGTGTTCCACCTTTTGGTGTCATAGGAGCGAAATTAATTTAGTCCCTTGTTTGTGCCGAATCTGGGTTGCACATGGTTTTTTGAACTCCCTCTGGTGTTGTGGTTGTGGACTTAATTGACATTAAGGAAGTATGCTATTTAGACAGGTACATGGGTATCTTGGTGGTGTATCGAATCTTGAGGACCAGACCCATTGCAAGATGCTGTACTCCCTAAGCCATTCCTAAGCCACTGTCAAAGTGGGCAGGGGTTAGGTGGGTTCGGGGAGTGAGGCCCAGTAGAAGCCTGACCAGTTTGTTTTGAAGTCTGGAGCCTTGTTTTAAGGGCCTTTGAGGTGCTGTGGTACCAAGAGGTGCATGCATTGCATATAGTCGAAGGATCTAAAGTAATAAAAGGTTTCAACCCTTTTCATTTCAAGGTCCATTATTTATTCTGCATTTGAGCCACGGAACATGATGACATTTAGCCTCTCAGACCCAAGTCTTAGACTATTTTAAGATGTAATTGACGTGGTAGCATTAGGAGCAATGGCACCACGGCCGCCAGGCTCTCAAAAGTGCGATTTATTTATGATGTATGATGTTTTTGTTTTGGAAGCCAAAACAAAAATAGGTTTTTTGTTTTTTTGTACCTGTTCCTTATAGACAATGCAGCAGCATAGAGAGCATAACATTCAACATAACATACCTGACTAGCACTACTTAAAGTTTCCTGACTTTCTAATTAAGGGTCATTCAAGCTCATATGCCTATAGTATGAGTTAGAGTAGGCTAAATGCTCATACATACTCCATATTGTGGTGATAGCTTATCAATTCACCCTGGAGTATATATGAGGCTTAAATTACAACTACATGAAACATTAGCCTGATTATCAGACTGTAGCTTGAGATGCAGTCCACTCAGAGAGTGGGCGGGGTCTTTGGGCTGGATCCAGGCTAATGAAACATTGGATTAAGGGACATCACTTGTCCGAAATGAACTAATACATTTTATAGTTATAGTATACACATAGGAGAGACAGCAGGCATTGATCAAAATAACAATTATTCTCCATGTTCTAATTGTGTAGACTTCTTGTATTAAATTAAGTAATTTGATGTTTAAAATAATTTAACTCTAAATTTAAAAATCAGACCAGTCTGAAGTGAGTGGTGCAACAGTGCCCCCTGTTGGTACTCGAAACATAGGGACATAGGGACGGACATAGGGACGGACATAGGGACATTGCTGTTCCTTGGAGTGGTTGCACCACTCAAAAATGTAACTCATTGTACTCTCTCAAGAGTCAAAGATCTACAGTAAGCCAAGGGTCCATTTGGTTACCAACTCTCCATCATTAATTTTATCTGGGGACCACCCTGAACTACCTCAAATCCAAATATTGTACATAATTTATCTTATACTCCATATTTCTTTTTGGAAAACTTTAGCCTACTAGTTACTACTAGTTACTAATAATCAAAAACTAGATTTTGATTATTATTAAAATCATTTGAACCATTTCAGCCATTTGAAAATAGCTGATCTTCAAGGAATCCCAAAGGTCCCTCTCCTGCACTCACTTTGAGGCTGGCACTTTGTGTGTTTCTGGACGGTAAAACTGTTCTTCGCTCATTTGTATGTGTCTATGGCAAAAATATAATTTTGACAAAAATGTCCACCGCAAGGCTATATGGCAATGACCCCTTACACACACATGCACGCACACACACTGGTCTGTGGGCGGTGGTGAACATCCATAGGGCAAGGACCAGGACCTCTTTATACAGAAATCAGAAAGCACCATGGACTGAATATAGAAAAGCACAGACTCATAAAGGAACTTAGAGTGATGGTGAAGAATGCAGCAGCGGAGACAGAGATCCATCATGAAAGGATAGCAGATAAAAAGTGTCTTCAAGGACAAGTCAGGAGAAATGCTCTCTACTTGTCACTCACAATGCACCTGTACTGAATGACTCCATTTCATTCTCGATTCAATTTCAGTTCAATTCAAAGGGGGCTGCTGTACTGGCATGAGAAAACACACGTTTGCATTGCCGAATGCTAGAAATCTAGACAAAACAATTAAATGGAAATCAAGAAATTTGTAAACAGGGAGGGAGTTCAACAAATCATGTGCAACCGAGAGTCATCACAAACAAGGGACTAAATTAATTTTGCTCCTATGCCACCAAAATGTGGAACGCCCTACCAACAGCCATTAAGACATGTGAATCCCTTGACTCCTTCAAATCCACTCTCAAAGGGCACCGTATAAGTCCGTAGACGGCTGCAATTTGAAACTGGCCCCCGTAAAGCCTGAGTTCCCCCCCCCCCCCCCCTATACAGAGCGGAGCGCTCCCTACCCCTCTGACAGGCCTGTTAAAGCTAGGTCGGGTTGCTGATGTCTTGGTACACTAGTGGCTATGGGAAGTGTTTAACTCCGTTTTCGACCAAATTTTGTGTGCAATGGGTGCATAGTCTGTCTTCTCTCTGGAGCCAGGTCTGCCTAGGGCCTTTCTCGATCGCAAGACTATGTTCACCAAGTCTAGACTGTATAGGTACTGTACATAGGCAGCCTTGCCTATAGTCCTTAGTTTTGGATCAGTCACAGTTCTCAGGTATTCTGCCACTGTATTCTCTCTCTCTCTCTTTTAGCCCACTGTGCTAAATTTGTTATATTTCTGTCAGTCTTCCCTTCACAAGGGGACATTGATATTCAACACTCAGCCTTGTCGAGTCTGCCTTGTGTGCCAGGAGGACAAAGAATTCCCATTTCGTCTCAAAAGAAAGAGAGACTTTGACTTTGACTTTTTCTGGGGGCATTTTGGGTGACCTCAAGACATCTCAGCAGAAAGAGAGAATTGTGAACTAAATCATCACCAAAGTCCTTGATGAGGCAGGCTCCTCTCGTATTAATAACCCCTCCTCTCCCTCCAAATCCAACTTTTCATTTAATCTCTTTCCCATTCCGTCTGCGTAGCTTCTACTTTAACACTCACATGGCCCTGCAGGGCCACGGAATTAAGCTCCAAGTCAACCCAGTTGAAGTGTATAGGGCTGACTGTACTGACACTCACTCACTCTCTCACTCACTCACTCACTCACTCACTCACTCAATTCAATTCAAAGGGCTTTATTGGTGTGAGAAACGGTAAAATTGGCAAAGGAAAAAGTGAAACAATACAATTGTACAATTGAAAGTCAGAATTTCCAAAAAATCTATTTCTAATATGTACCGAGGTCGCTCGATGCAGATACACACACAATGAGTAGTCTGGTGGTTGTGTTCAATTTGATATCCTTCTATCACAGCAGCTCAATAATCTTGCTGCTGCATTTGCACATTGTTGTACAGTAGGGTATGTATACGTCATTCAGCAAATATGAGAGTTTTGTCATTAGTCAAGTCATGTATTCAAACTTTTCTTGGGTGATTGTAATCTGTGGAAAGTATGTGTCTCTGATGTCTTGGTACAGTGGACAGATGTCAAATGTAGCTCAGTTTCTACTTTGTTTTGTGTGCACTCACTCACTCACTCACTCACTCACTCACTCACTCACTCTGCCATTCAGTCAGTCATTATTGTCTTGCTATTTTATTGTGTGTCTGTGTGTCTGTGTGTCTGTGTGTCTGTGTGCGTGCGTGCGTGCGTGCGTGCGTGTGCCATGATCTGCTCCTCTGGCCCCTTCATTGGCCACGATCTGGATATGTTGGCCCGGTCATGGACTCTGTCACCATCTGCTGCTCCTGCTTTCCTCCCTCTCTCTCTCTCTCTCTCTCTCTCTCTCTCTCTCTCTCTCTCGGTCGGTCGGTCGGACCCACAGTTGTCCAGAACCGCCACAAAAGGTCTCTGCCCGGACTCTGGACAGGGCCCCTGCCCAATGTGCCCATTCTCCATATATGGAGCTGGCCTGTTCTGACATCACAACACTCCTGTTGCATGCCTGACACAGAACTCCATTACAGTGTTGTTTTCGTCAGGACTGACGATAACGTAAATGACGACATCAACGCCCCTTTTTCCAGGACTAAGACGGACTAAAACGAACGACACTAAAATAATTCGGGACAAGACTGACGCTGACGAGCTAATTAGCTCTGTTTGACACGATGACGATGACGAGACGTGTGTGTGTTATCGCTGACAAGACGAGGCAAGACGAGAAATATCACCGAATAGTAGTAGTGGTCCTAAAGTTGTGAATCGATATAATTCAACTAAACTGCGGGGAAAACACAGATGTACAAGCCCAAAGCGCTGTGCATTGCGACGGGTAGATAACTTGTAGATCTGCTACTTCCAGCGCAGGAAGGGCGCATGCTTATGACGCACTTTAACAATGCATCATCGACGCTGTGACAGTCACAACACACGAGCAGACGGAATGCACAGACAGACACATCCGACACAACTTTATTGCACACATCTGTGCTTTCATCCACGCTTCCATAGCCTTTTAAATCTTATTTCCCATCCACGGGCACAAGCAGTGATATCAGCAGCTTGCCTTCCACCCGATCTGGATGGTGGTGGTGTTGTCTGACGAGGGTAGCTACTAGCTAGCATGGGAGCTAACATTAGTTTAGCTCTGGTCCATATCGTTAGAAGGAGTCCTCCTTAATAACACTATTGTAGCCTACTTTCCATCCGTTCCCCAACTAAACCCCTCGATGCTGCGTTTACACGGGCAGACACAAAGACGAATGGGAATATCATTTGGAGCAGTTACACGTCTTTGCATCAACATGTTGCTGGTTTCCATTATAAATGAATATCATTTGGAGCAGCTACACGTCTTTGCATCAACATGTTGCTGGTTTCCATTATAAATGAATGATAGACTATCCTTGCGTCTGCCCGTGTTTAGTTTAACTGTCCAGTGTCCACAGCAGGCAGACCTGTCTAAACTATGCACTTCTCAGAGACATGCTCAAAGTTCAAACCCACCTCTAGAATATTACTTTCCCCAGCTATCTCATTCCACTTTCATTTATTTTATTCCATAGTTTTTCCCTAATAAAGTTGTTTTTATTTGTTTTCTCATGTTCCCCTTGAAAAGCATCTTTAAGTACTTTATTGCCTATGCTTATGTAGAAAAAAAAAGCTCACTGCTTTGGTCAAATAGGCATATTGATATGCGATTAAAATCTGATTAATTGAGATTAATTAATCACAAATTAAGCCTCCAATTAATTAGATGTTTTTAATGGACCCATAAGTGTTAATTATTTAAGTTAGGTTTTGCCATAATCATGTATTTTGCTTAGGGCCGGGGCTAATTGCGATTAATTTAGATTAATTAACTACAGAAAAATTAATCGCGATTAACTACAGATAAATTAATCGTACCTTTCTTTTCACCGCGGAACGTTTCTCATAGTACTGAAAACTGGAAATAATAAAAAGTCACCCCATTTTGTGTTGCCTAGAACTGGAGGTCTGACAAAAAACAGTAACAATATGAAGTAAGTATACAGCTTTGTGATGTCACTGAGATGTACTTGTTACTGTTTTCAGTTCTAGGCAACACAGAATGGGGTGACTTTTTATTATTATTTCCACAACAGGTATATTAATGACAGTAAAATGTTGAAAATGAGTGGTATCCTGTAGTCACTATTCGTTGATTCACTGGGATACCAAAAAACATTTAAAAAAAAGGTTTCTCGCTGTTCTCGGGTTGAATATTGATATGCGAATAAAATGCGATTAATCTAGATTAATGAATCGCAAAGCCTCTGATTAATTAGATTAATTTTTTTAATCGAGTCCCAGCTCAAATTTTGCCATAATTAGGTAGCTTTACAACAAAGATGTATTCGGCTATTCGGTATTCGGTTTTCGGCCAACTGTTTCCTATATTCGGTATTCGGTTTCGGCCAAGAATTTCCCTTTCGGTGCATCCCTAGCTGTTACTGTATGTCCACGGAAGAAACACAGAGGTGTTTTCTTATGGTCATGTCACATATTTGCTGCACCAATTGAAGCCCCCCCCCCCAAACCCTGTGGAATGCATTCCCCAAAACTCTCAGAGACATGCCCCCACAATCCAAACCTTCAATATTACTTTCCCCAGCTATTTATTTCTATTTACTTAGTGTTTTTCCTTTAATAAAGTTGTTTTTGATTTATCA
>NC_139705.1:15856438-15871438 GCF_964188405.1 Protomyctophum parallelum | reverse complement strand
CCTGCAAGGAATTTCTTGACAGAACATAACATGTCTATGGTGGCCTTTTATGAAACAAAAAACTTTGCAGATATAGAATGAGGGTAATTCAAGCTTATGTACAGCTGCAATGTTGGTGAGTTTAATGTCGTTTAATACAACCAGATTTTGATGTTTGGATGTAGCATATGGGCCAGAAAGTAGTTTTTTTTTGCCACTCAGTAGGTGTTGCCGCATAACGTCCGGATACGATGATGTCACATGCATATAGCCTCTATAATACAGCATATGACATTATGTTTATGTGGCTATCAGGATCCAACATTGGATTGGAGCCTATACCAGATGTCAGACTTGGCTCCAACGTGGATCTCATGTGACCAGCCTGAGACATCGGTCATCTATTCGGCTACACTCTTACTCATGTCACGTACGTTGTAAACAACCACTGTGTGCAACAAAACATAAATTAGACTTGAGGGATCAAATGGGCAAGGGAAAGGAAAAGGAGGAAGTGGAGGGGGGAAGATGGAGTGAGAGAATAACTGATGAGAGGGTTAATGATGAGCAGTGAAGGAGGAACAAATGAAAAAAGCAAATGAATGTGCAGGGCCTGAGTGGGATGGTGAGGTGGGATGGGAGGGGGAGGGCAAGCTTCCGACAAAAGGAAGTGGGCGATGATCCAGTGAAACAGACTGAGCTGCCATCGGTGTGGTGTGGTGTGGTGTGCATGTGCGTGTGTTTGCATGTGTGCATGCGTGCGTGCGTGCACTCATGTGCGTGTGAGTTGTGAGTGTCTGTGAATGTGCATATGTTTGCCTGCACATGATTGAGCAATAACATGATACAATATAAAAATAATGAAAAGGGACTGCCAGTCAGTATAGCTGTCCTATATCTCTAATAATATTGTAACCTGATACCACGCTAGCACTATATGTATTGGAAGGGTAGATTGCAGGTTGTTGTGATTTTAATTCTAAATTAAGCCTGTAAGGAGTAAATTTGCATGCAAATCCATGTGCTAACCGTATACGCACGATAATTACAAGCATGTAAATTGACGAGCTAAAGACAACTGCGTTATTTATTTCCAAGATACCCTGCGCTTTAGACACGCGAGCGCTGAGAAACAGGTACACACACACGCACGCACGCATGCACACGCGCGCACACACATACCATCAACATAGAGGCAAATGCTGCACACAAAAATGCACATACATACAAAAACATTCACATTCACAGGTGATTATTTGACATGACCAGCTGGATTGGAAGTGACTGTTCAGTAGTGTTGCATGTGTAATTTTTTATAACAATTACACACAAGGACTAAAAGGGTTTTAAACATGTTTATTTATTGACACTGTGAGGAACTTAAATGATTTGGAGTCAGTTGGTCACCTCTCTCCTCTGCAGTGTTGGCAATCCTCTTAATTGGGATGTTGCCAAGCACTGTAGAGCATGAGGGGTGTTTGTTCATTATGTTTGTATTATGTTTTGTCTAATTGAATACTCTCTGAATAAATTTGGCCTGTGAAATATAGTGGAATCCGTTTGGAAATTCCTTTATGATTAAGAGTAATTACTGTGTAGATAACTTGTGGGCCTTAGTTGGCCATAGTTGAGTTAATTGAGTTGACGATTACTGGTATGGTTTGCCTCGCCTGTTTAAAATGGCATACATGTATGCTACAGGTGGGTGAGTTCAGTTTGGTTTAGGGCTTTCAGGTGTCAACACCAGTGCCCTTGTCTACATTTTTGAGCCTCGTATAATAAACTCAGAAAGAGAGGATATAGTGTCCCCAGCTAAATTATTGATAGTATAGAAACCTTGCTATCAGGAAATCGACCCTTACAGATTCACAACTCTGAGACTCAACACATTTGTGCACTCTCAGAGTTATAGGGCCCCGGCCGTGGCGGCTACCGAAGTTGGGGTTCTTGAAATTAATTTCAATAGAAGTTGCTCAGTGGCGTTTTGAAGCACCCGGAAGACTGCCTGAAGTATAATTATAACTTAATGGCTCGAGCGAGTGGAAGTTTAGCCCGGACCTCAAATTTGAGGTCCGGGCTTACGCACGTGACGTCATGAACGTCCGTCCACCTCCATTAAAGTGCTGCAATTCCACATTTCGCCAGTAGGTAGTGGCAGCTTCAACGTTGGCTAGCCTTACTAGGGGCTTGAACACCATGCACCCATCACTACCCACCAGGCTGAACTGCTGGGCGTGTCCACATAAAAATGATATTTTAACAAATACTGTACACTTTTGTAAAAGAGTTCCTCCTCCTTATATAATAATAATACCTGATGATCATGTTTTAGGGTGGAACAAATTCAAATTCATCTTTAACCATGTCTTCTTGTTCCTCTGGAAGAGTTAAGAGACTGTGTGACGGAGGAAGGCTTTAAGCAACTAGTCGACTATTAAATCCACTAGTCGACAAACAAAGTAAAAACTAACTAACAAAGTAAAAACTAGTTAAACAACTAGTCGACTAGTAAATCCACTAGTCGACAAACAAAGTAAAAACTAACTAACAAAGTAGGCCTCAACAGGGCATTTTTTACATAATAGTAAAAACAAACAAAAAACTAACAAAGTAAAAACTAACTAACAAAGTAAAAACTAGTTAAACAACTAGTCGACTAGTAAACTAGGCAACTAGTCAACTAGTAAAAATCAGTGAAAGTGTTTGGTACAGGTCACGAGGCCATCTTCATTGAAAACGCCAGGGTACCTGGCGTGTCAAAAACTGTGTGGGAGAGGGATTTGAATATTGATATTGAAGAGGAGGAGTGGGATGAAATCTGCAGAAATTCAACAAAAATGTCTAATGATACTAGAATCAAATTGATTCAATTTAAAATTCTCAACCGCTTCTATTGGACACCCTCACGGTTGCACAGACTGGGTCTTAAGGACACAGCTGAGTGCTGGAAGTGCAAGGATCCATCTTCGGTGGGCACCCTGGTTCACGCTTTGTGGGACTGTCCTGTAATTGAGAGTTATTGGAAACAAATTCATAATTGTATCTTAGAAATGACAACGGTTGATTTTCCCTTCTGCCCTAGGCTTTACATACTGGGTGACCCAAAGCATGCAGGTTGCTCACTGCGATTATGTAGATTTCATCCTCACGGCTATCATGATTGGTAGACAGGTGCTAATGAGGGGTTGGAAAGCGTCAGGGAGTCCCTCGTTTCATGACTGGTTTGTGGAGTTAGGCAAGGTTGCAGCATACGAAGAAATGGCATATAGGAGGTCCGACAGACTGGACAAATATATACGGAAATGGGGAGGATACATAATGCATATTGCTGTCAATCCCATTGTGGTGTGAGCGCAACGTCTGTTTTTCTTTCTTGTTTTCCGTGAAAGTGTAAATTGATATTACCCAGGTGTAATGGCATTTATTTTTCCCTTTTTTATTATTAATTTGTTTTATTATTATTTTATTGTATTGTATTGTAGTGTCTGTATTGTTTTATCTTTTCTGTAAAGATTTCGTTGTGTAATGTATTTATTTTCTTGTCTAGTTTTGTTTTGTTTGTTGTCTTAATTGTTTGTGAAACTAAATTGAAAAAGCAATAAATTTTTGAATCATAAAAAAAAAGAAAAAAATCAGTGAAAGTGAAAGTCCTAAGATGCGGGTCCTGTCGGTCACAGGCTATACCTGAAAACTTTGCAGATAAATAGGAAGGTGCATTTCCATTTAGTGGTAACTGGTAAAATGGTAAATGGTGCATTTATACTGCACTATTATCCAAAGCGCTTTAGGCTTTACAATGTGCAATACATTGTCCCTTTCACACACACATGCACGCACGCACTCACGTCGCACGCATGCATGCTCGCACGCACGCACGCACACACACACACACACACACACACACACACACACACACACACACACACACACACACACACACACACACACACACACACACGTACATTCACACACCGATGGGGCAGAGGAGCAGCCTATTAAAAAACAATAAAAATGATTTAAAAAGATTGATTCTAAAACTAACAGGACTTTCAAATGGGTGTAATAATGAGAGCCCTGTCTGGTATATTTCTAAGTTGTAAACAAGCAATTGCTTTTTGTGATAGAGCAGACAGGACAGGAGAGCACCGGCCACTACAGTAATAACGCCTGCTAGCGATATGCATTCGTTTTTCTGTCAGCCTGAGAGATAAATTGTCTTACTCTGGCAATGCTTCTTAAATAATAAATGTGATAGTTCTGATGTCGGCCTCCAAATGTAGATCTAAAAACATTTACTCCCTAGCTTTTTGACATGGTCCTTGGTATTCAGTGCAGATGATTGTAATCATTTAGCTGACAATTTCTAACTCTCTGCAAGTTATAGTGCCGAGAGTGCCGAGATTCAAGCCTAATTGTTCCAGATTTGGGATGGGATTCAGAATGCATAGATGCTGGTCAGAGAGAGAGGGAGCCATTCGACCAGATGCCCACGGTAAGCAGACAGCTGAGAGAGACATTGCTCATTTGTATTGCAAAGATGCACATGTGGAGAGAGTGGAAAGTGCCAGTGCCGCTCTGTTGACCTCAGGAAGTTCTGAACCTGCTGTGCAGAATGTCAAAATATGTCCCCAAACATGTCCGAACAACCGGATATTTGACCCTCTACTAGAGTCTACCTTTACAGGGGTGTCTACACTTTTCAGGTTGAGACCCAAAAGAGAAATTTGACATTCGCCCGAGACCCAAACTAGTGAAAATGGCAGATATACAATGCCCACAACGCGTCACCATGTGACATGTTGTGAGCTTGTAGCTATTTTCACAATATTTATCTGTGGAACAGAGTCAAACCGTTGTACTTACAGTATGAACATTAGTTAAGGTGCTAGAAAACAATAAAGCCTTTTCTGTCTCCATGGCTTGTGACCTTGAAGCCTGCATGGCGGCTCTGAATGGTAGATTCAAGATTCAAGATTAAATAATTGTATAAGTTGATAGGAATTTGTCTTGGTTCATACTCAACATATACAGACAACCATAGATACAAAAACAAGAAAGACAATACACTACAAAAACCAGCAGCATAGGGATTACATTCAGGTTTTTGCATGTGGTATAGGCATATTGCTACGTATACATCAGCCCAACTGTGCCTAATGAGTCAAGTTCAGATGTCTACTGGCTACGAGGTAAGTGCTATCTCTGAAGCGAGATGTTGAGCTCTTGATACTATATCTCCTGCCTGATGGGAGGAGATTGAAGAGGTGATGTGCAGGATGGGAGTTGTCTACTATGATTTTTTTTTAGCCTTCCTAATTATTCTGGTGGAGTAGAGTGTAGGGAGGCTACATCCAAAGGTTTTTGATGCACGACGTACTACTCTTTCCAGCTTCGATTTGTCTTTAGAGGTTGTGTGACCAAACCAGACAAGCATGGAGAAGGTAAGAACACTTTCAATAGTGAGTCATGGCTGCTTGGCTGACTTTAAACTTCTTAAGCTGCCGCAGGAAATAGAGACGCTGGTGCGATTTGCTTATTATGAGACTGGTGTTGAGATCCCATGATAAGGATTCATGGATGGTAACATTGGCATATTGAAATCCAATCCACCAAACAAACCATGGCATGTCTCACTTGAGGCTGTTCTCACTCACTGTTCAAACTCATAACTATACGAAAAGTAATTCACTGCACATCATTGTGAGCCAATTAAGTGTCAGTGATCACATGACCTATATAGTCTTTATTGTCCCCAAAGGGATATTTGTCTTCACAGTCAGTTCAACAACAACACAAACTACTGATTATTATTACAAAACATACATTAACAAGTTTGAAAATAGCAGATTTACAAGCTCACAATGCATCGTGAGCTTGTACATCTGCTCTTTTCAAATGCTATTTTAAAGATACTAGTCCTTACCCGTTGTGAGATATTTGCCCCCCCTTGTGGCCGTGAAGGGTACTGCGCCCGGGTGTGTTTGTAATTGACTAATAAATAAATTAATAATCATTAATGTGTCAAATCGAAAAAAGGGCTTCGTTACGCCCTCCATATGCATATGGTCAATGCCTGTGTGAAAAGTGGTTGGTGATTGGTGATTGGACGGTGAAAGAGACGGTGAAATCTGCCAGTACAGTACATGGCATCGAGGCCACTGTGGCTGCCGTGGGAAACGTCATTGTTCTGATCGAGGTGCTTTAGGCCAAACTGAGCTGGGGCCACACAGTCAGTGGCCATGAAGACAAATCCTTCACTGGTTACAGCCAGGGCCAAAATAAACATAATACTGTAGATATAAAAAAAACAACAACCTCACCCTCAAGGAAACAACATAATTAATTAACTAAATACACAACTCTGTCTGCATTATGCAGCAAGACAAAGAGAATGATAGGGGAACGAACAGTAAGCACGCAGTGGATAGTGTCCTTAAAGTAATGAACTGTTGTTGTTGTTGTTACTTCTGAGCAATTAGTCTATGTGCAATTAGGAGCAAGCGGAGCTACCATTGAGCGCCCCATTATACTGTACATCTTCATTGCTAGCAGCACAAAAGACTGTCAAGTTGTTTTTTTTGTCCACTCCTATAGCAAGCTCAATCACCCCCTATGTGATTTATAGGTAGTGATCCATCAGTGTTATAAGGTTTGGACAGCAATTTCTTATTTTGTTTTAGTCATAGTCTTTTGATTAAAACTTCATTCATTTATCATCTGAAATGTTTTAGTTGCAACGTGTTGTGAGCTTGTAGATATGCTATTTTCAGAGCACAGTACCGGAGCGCAACCAAACATAAAATGACTTGTCTTTGTGCTTCTACTGGATCTCTTCTCCACTAGTACCTTCCTAAAATCAATATATTTAGTCGTAGTTTTAGTTTTCATTTGGCTTTTGTCAGTGAAAAAAGGTATCCGAAAAATTTTCATCATGGTTTTATAGTCGACGAAATCAACACTGTGATCGATGTATGTAGACTGCAGACTCAGGCGCCCAAACTCACACTTGGAATGAATACATTTGCAACAAATGGAAGCTGCAGCAGACTCAAGGTCTCTCAGAGAATGTGTGTGGGCAAAGAGCCTGCAGGAGCCTTTACAAAAAGGCAATACCATATTTCTGGAGAGAGAGAGAGAGAGAGAGAGAGAGAGAGAGAGAGAGAGAGAGAGAGAGAGAGAGAGAGAGATGGATGTGACAGTGCTAAGAATAATTATGGGTTGGGCTGAAGTGGAACCCATGTTTGGTGAGAGGGGAGGTTTCGTGGATCTCTGCCTCCCGAACCTTAGCTGTCCCAGCTACTAAATATGTGATGCTAATTAGGCTACAACAAAATGGTGAACAAAGAAAAAGATAATAATAATTGTGGTCATCATTAAACATGAAAAAACATGCTTTCATCTGAACTCATTCACAATCACATTCAAACACAAAGGCACGCACACACGCACGCACGCACACAACCACTCAAACAAACATGTACAATGTGCATGCACAATACACTGACACATGCAAACACTACACACACACACACAAACCCGGTAGTTAATTCCTGCGTCATTAACCATCTGTCAGACACACACGCACGCGCGTGCGCACACACACACACACACACACACACACACACACACACACACACACACACACACACATGCCACATTGGCTGTATGTGTCACTGAACAAGATCCCATGCAGTGCAGCATGTAGGCTGGGAAATATCATATCCTATCCATATCACAATATGAGACAAGATATTGCACTTTGCATATCATAATATTGTGATATCATGTCATCATCATCACAATATGATATTGTCGTCACAATCGAGGGATTCGATTTTGTTCATATGGCCCAACCCCTAGTCCAGTGTCACATCCAGTCTCCAGACATAATGTGTGACTGGAGTGCCCCGCACTCGCCCTGGGTCAAATCTGGCGACCTCGGAACGGTCGCCACCAAGTATTCCTAAAAGCGTAACCCTTGTAAAACTATGCCTAAACCTAACCTTATTCCTAAATATAACCTCAGTAAAACTATGCCTAAACCTAACCTTATTCCTAAATATAACCCCAGTAAAACTATGCCTACAACTAACCTTATTCCTAAATATAACCTCAGTAAAACTATGCCTACAACTAACCTTATTCCTAAATATAACCTCAGTTAAACTATGCCTAAACCTAAGCTTATTCTTAACCAGTGTTGGGCGCGTTACTTCAAAAAAGTAATTAGTTATAGTTACTAGTTACTTCTCCAAAAAAGTAACTGAGTTAATAACTGAATTACTCTATTGTAAAAGTAACTAGTTACTAGGAAAAGTAACTATTTGCGTAAAAAAAGTTGTAATATGTCTAAGAATTTGGATTGTTTTTGGGAGCAGGTTTCACAAGGTGCATAGAGTAGAACAGCATAGACAGGTAGCCTACTTACAAGTTACAACTTACACATAAGACATAATAACCTTTTGCCATGAGGGAGAAATAAACTTCAACTTCAATATATGTATTGCACTTCAATATAATATTTATTGAACCTCAACAGTAAACCAGGTGTAATTGCCTACACCAGTGGCTCTCAAACTTTTTGGACCTCAAAAGTCCAACAACTTCAGACAAGACAACTGGTAGACAATACTGTCTAATTAAAGACACAAATTGGCTCAGAACTTAAGACAACTGGTCAGTGGTCAGTCACTCACACACACACACACACACACACACACACACACACACACACACACACACACACACACACACACACACACACACACACACACACACACACACACACACACACACACACACACACACACGAGAGCCCCTCCCCTGCATATCTCTCTCTCTCTCTCTCTCTCTCTCTCTCTCTCTCTCTCTCTCTGCATGCAGTCAACATTAGCTTTAGCATTAGCATGGTCTGTGTAGCATCAAGCTTTCACAACTGACTGCTATGTTTGTTTTATTCTAACCGTGTGTGAAGCCCAACACACACCGGCTCCGTCCGACGCGGCGCGTTGCTGCGCGGCGCCGCCTGGTCTATCGGAACTGGTTCTATAGAACTGGTTCTATCGGCGCGGCAGGCGACGCGGCGCAACACGGCGGACGGAGCCGGTGTGTTGGGCTTCATGTTTGCAGCAGCAGTAGCCCCATTGCACACATGCACACACACAGAGTCACAGACACACACACACACACTGTCAGCCGGCCCGTGGTAACAGAAAGCTTGGGGACGCTTAACATAATAACGGAGCACATTTCATTGTCAGTAACGGTAACTGCGTTGTAACGATGACAATTGTAATTAATTAGATTACCCGTTACTGAAAAAAATAACGACATTAGGTAGCGCCGTTTGTTTAAACGCTGTTATACCCAACACTGTTCTTAACGTAACCTCAATAAATCTATGCCTAAACCTAACCTTATTCCTAACCTCAGTAATGCCTAAATCTAACCTTATATTATTCCTAAACGTAACCTCAGTAAATCTATGGTTAAACGGAACCTAACCTAAACCTAAAGAAAACAGGGCCACTCTGCCAGGTTGCCAACTTTGCGCTTTCAAAGCAAATGCATAATGAAAACATCATGCAGGTTACCATGTTTGCTTTTCCAAGTAAAAAACTAAACAAAAAATACGCATCACTCTCCCGCTATTGCCTTCTTCCCATTTGCGATGCGTGGCGCTATAGGATGAGCGGGCCGAAGGCCCGTGAAATTCTAGTAGACTACACGCAGTAAAAGGCACCACATGTTCAACCATGCAGTGCATCGGCCTCTGGATGTATTTATGGGGTTAGAAGGCACGCATTAGTATAGATCAATCTAGGAGTTGAAAGGTTTAATCTCCCTCAATCCCCCCCCCATCTCTCTCTCTCTGCCTCTGTCTTTCTCTCAACTGACCCTCTCCCATGTCTGTCTGTCTGTCTGTCTGTCTGTGTGTGTGTGTGCGTGTGTGTGTGTGTGTGTGTGTGTACGCGCATGCACGCGTGCGTGTGTGTAGCCCTATATTTGCCAAATAGTGATGTCATTGCCAACAACATGAGCTAGCAATGTGCTCTCTAATGAAATGATGAATGTCGAGGTATAATCCCCTGTGTGTTTTTTAATCCAAACCGCACTCCCAATCCGCAGGTCGACTGCTGAACTCTGGAGTCCGGACACTAGCCTGGGAAAAAATAAAGAAGAGGACACACACACACACACACACACACACACACATTGTGATGGGCCGCTGTCAGTCTGACTCGCACGTTGATGGACAGGAGAAGTAGACCCATATAGACCAGTATGGTTCTCAACCAGTGGTCCTTGAGGGGTTCCAGGTCGTCTCCAGATAACTCTTAAGAGTTAAATTATTGGTAAACATCAGCATTAGGTCTACTTAATTTACAAGAAGTCTACACAACACAATACAATTAGAGAATGCAGAACTGTTATTTTGATCAACATTTGCCTGTTATCTCTCCTATCTATGGTAGGCCTACCACATCAATACAACATGGAATTGTGGACAGTCTGGAGTGGACACAATCTTATCCAATGACAACAAAATAGCCTATTCTAAGGTTTGGGTCCGAGATGCTAAATCAAATGGTGGTCAGTGGCTCAAATGCTGAATAAATAATGGACCTTGAGCTTGACATGAAAAAGGTTGAAAACCACTGATATTTTAGACCCATATGTTTATTATTTTGGTTGCAATGGTTGGCCCACAAAAGCCTGCCAGTGCCATCACGTGCCAACTAACGTTCTGCGTTTGCACCTTGCACGTTGTTTGTGTGTGTGTGTGAGAGAGAGAGAGAGAGAGAGAGAGAATTGAGAGCGCAGATTATGTATTCCTCATGGGTGGGAGAGAGACAGTAAGTCAGTGCGTGAGTGAGAGAGAGTGGGCGAGTGGGAGGCAGCAGGGTTGAAACAAGCAGCAAACTATAATTCCCACCGAAGAACCAACGGACGGTATTAAAGCGAGAGCAGCTGTTGGCTCTCCGCTCAGCGAGCCCTGGTACACATCAAATCAAATCAACATCAACATCATAGATAAATCATAAATCAGCTGTTCAGCCTCCAGAAACTGAAGCTAGCCTACAATCGGGAGGAGAGAAACTAAAGAGAGAGAGAGAGAGAGAGAGAGACCTTTGCTTCGCTGAAGTTTAGGACAACAAAACAAGAAGAAAGGAACCAAAGTTTCAGTCTGGATTGGGCTGAGAGAGAACACCTGTGTGCACTTCCACAACGCTGCGACAGAACTAGGTAAGCCACGCTTGAAACAAAACAAAAACATTATCATTTCGTTTATTTAGCAATAAAGGGGTCGGTAGATTTCAATCTCAGCTCCAGAAACAGCAGATGTCGTTTTCTTCTACGCTGCGAAATTATTCGAATTGCGTACTAGACTGACTGACTGGGGCTGTCCGCGTGCGTAAAAGTACTGCAGTGGAATCTCTCTTATGATGATGATGATGATGATGATGACAGTGAGAGTATAGTAATTAAAAGTGACTGCACCCTGCTCTCACTTTTTATATAATGTATTAAGATAGCCTAGCCCTAACCTACTAGTTTGGGTTTTTTTGTTGACTCAAAATTGCATGCAGCCGTTTGGAACACGTACATGAAGAAACGATAGTATAGTTGACTATGACGCGATGTAGCTTATCATTATGTGTCATGATAATCATAATTTTCACAGTGTGAGTGTTATGTAGTCTGACAGTTAAATGCTGTAGCAAGACAGACAGGTGTTTCATTAACAGTCAGTCACTCGTCGCAGCATTCTCTCTTTTTGAGTGGCATATACGGAGCGGTGTGTCCCTATGTATGTGTCCAAGCACGGACAGCTGAAACACCTCGCTAATTCCACTGGATGGCACTGTTGAGCAGCGTCTCTCTCTCTCTCTCACACACACACACACACACAGATAGTCTGTGGGGGCAAAGGGGTCTCGGCCCCATGAGGAATTGGACCTGAATATATATATATATTTGCCTTGGTTCGTCCAGTTTGTACTGTACCAGGTCGCGCCTAGGTTGACTTTGTATGTAATCGCGCCGCTCTAACCATCCAAATCTGGCACCTTAACACCGTGTTGCCTGTCCTCTTGTACATGCAGATCATGCAGATCAGGCATTGAAATGCTAATCTGGGTGCTTGTTTTCACCTGCCAGGTAGGTAAGGGTATGGATGCATACAGTACTGTACTCTGCTTAGGCTACTTGTTTACAATGAAACCACCACCAGCAAGAACACCCTGGCTGGCAACAGCGATGCCAGCCTGCCACTGAAACCTTCCGCTGTCCCAGCGACAGAACACGGCACCTGCCGAGGCGGACAGGACTAGCCTGCAATCATGGCATTTAAACATGCTCTTCTGTTTATAATCTAAACACTGTGACACGTTTAAAAAGTGTTACAAATAAGTGTTTAGAACCTAAACGCTTGAGTTTAGTGTGAAATGGGGGGCGGGCCCCCATGACGATTATAAAAACATTTCATCTCTACACACACACACACACACACACACACACACACACACACAGACCAGGGAAGAGTACGGTACAGTACATGTACGAGTATAGTATAGTACAGCACCACTCAGTTCAGGTCTGATTTTCTTTACTAAAGCTGTGCTCGTTGGGCACTGGTCTTCTTGGAACAATGAATGTTGGAAATGCAGTTACTATGTCTGTGTCCCTTTTATGCCCATATATGGAGTTTCCAACGGACTAGACAACGGGCACTGACTGCACTCCCTGCGGGGGTGTGGAACACGTGTGTTGAATCTGAAGTCAGTGGGGCAACAGTTTTCGAGCTACGTGGATTACAGACGTATACACGTACTTACACACAGAGACTTGGTGCATTTATAGATGAGATGTCAGTCAGAACAAACAATCAAGAACAAATCAGATAATTTCACATGTTTACTGTATAGCCTACTGTCAGGATGATACAGGTTTTTGTTTTGGGGGATTAGAGAGAAAGAACTCCAACAGTGTTTTAGCACTTTCTTCTCTTTATAAGGATGGAATACCACCACACTTCTGAAATGGCCTTGTCATACGCCTCTCCTCTCCTCTCCTCTCCTCTCCTCTCCTCTCCTCTCCTCTCCTCTCCTCTCCTCTCCTCTCCTCTCCTCTCCTCTCCTCTCCTCTCCTCTCCTCTCCTCTCCTCTCCTCTCCTCTCCTCTCCTCTCCTCTCCTCTCCTCTCCTCTCCTCTCCTCTCCTCTTCAACTAGTCTTCCTCCTCTCCTTCTCACACACCTCACACACTCCTCTCATCTCCTCTAATCCTGTCTCCTCTCCTCCCCAACGGTGCATTCATGCTGCTGCAAAGATGCAAAACAGCTGTAGTTTGTCTAATTAACACGTGTTAATTATATCCTCATTTGGAAACACCCAACACTATTATTGTCAGCAGCACACTCACTGACAATAATCTCAAAGTGAATCAGGTGTGTGATGATGACTGTCCCCATTAGTAGCCACCACCAATGAATTGAATCTGAAGGACCCCGATGGAAACAAGCCATAGATACAGTAGGCTTTCTTGGGAGTAAAATCATCTCAGCAGACCTCGTATTGAACTGTACTTTTGTCTTTTTCCTTTTTTTAATTGAATTCTGTATTGGCCATATATGGAGCGTGTCGCGGGGCGTGAGTCGCGTGACGGACGGACGGACGGACGGACGGACGGACGGACGGACTGACTGACTGACGGGAGATGCAGGTTTTCATAGTTAACTGCGACCTATGGTCGCAACAAACACAACGAGCTAGACCTAAACGACCATTACAGGTCTGTAACTCTGAGAGTGTACCATTTGGTACTCAGATTTGGTTCCACATGTCCACTCAGAATTATGTGGACGCCCCAATGAAAGAATACTCTTTATTTTTTATTTTTATATTAGTTGTTTACATAGACCAAAATGTTCTGTGGGTCTTGAAAGATTAGTGCAGTGGGCCAGGCTGCACTGTTCTGTTAAATAATTACTATGAATATTTCCCAAATCAATCAAAATGGTTATGAAACCATTACCAATGCCATTCCAAGTATGTTTGATTATTCATTTTTTTGCGATGAAAACAGATCCCAGCCCAGCAGACCCACTGGCCTCAATAACTTGCTCCAAATTTGATCTAAGTTGATGGATGAGGAAAAATGCAAGAGAGAAGAAACTCACATTCCCTGATCAGCATCTCACACAGCTGAATGTTAATTTAACCAAAACAGAAGATATTTTCAGATGGGGGCGAGTCCGTGGCCAAATACATTATTAATTTGGGGGTCCTTGACATGAAATAGTCAATAGTTTCATCTCCAAAATAATCATATTAATGTCAAGCCCTGAGTAATGGTCTTTTTTTATATTACAAAGTTCTTAAAAGTCCTTAAATTGTCATCTGGGGACCACTTGTGACTACAAGAGACATCGCCAGGGAGAGATGAAGTGAGTGATGGATAAAAACGAGGAGATACTGTACGTGTAGAAAATGAAGAAAAGAAATAGCCTGTTTTTGTGTTTCATTTATTGTACACAGCAGCAGCAGTAAACTCCTGTGCATTAATCAAACTCTGAGAGTGTATAAAATGAACCCATAATGGTTACATTTGTAGTATGCTCTCAAAATAAAATGAACATCACTTATTGTTTTTTACTGTATAGCAGCAGGCGGGTAGATGATAGATCATCTCGGCTCTGACTGTAAAGCGACAACGCTTCCACATCTCTCACGCCTATAACGCCAGTCTGTTGAGTTCTCAGCTTTCAGGAGAAATCAGCTGATCTACACCACCTCTCTCAATGTCACATTATACAGTACATTATACAGTGTATGTGTGCCTTTATTTGCTTGCGTGACTGTGAATCCATCCTTTCCCTGCATCTTTCCACCCGTCCACCCACTTACTAAAGTATATCTGTCTGTCTATCATCAATTTATCCGTACACAGACACGTGTCTGTGGCAAAGACTTGTCCATGGAGATTTTTAGATTTAATTTTTTTACACACCAATATAGTGT